>NW_028258320.1:34455681-34758712 GCF_053883595.1 Heterocephalus glaber | reverse complement strand
CATTTCTTTAGCTTTGCCTGCCTGTGTTTAAGGCAAAATTTGTTTTCAATTACGAGTTCATTTTCTCCTGCTGCTTGTTTCGCCCCTGGAGTTAAAGTCCTGTTGGCAAGATCAGAGATGATTGCTGTAGGAAAGGCAGGGATATACCAAGGCAAGATTGTAAGTTTGCATGTTGAATTTAATAAGCTGGAGGACATTTAAAAAGAGAAATTTGAAAGGAGGAAAATTTCTAATCTCCCAAATTTCATATCTCCTCACACTGTTTTTCAGGCAGAAAAGGAACCATAGAGGTAGAAGTAATGTCTATAGGCCTTTAAAATGTGAGCAGCAAAGTCCTTTCTACCACCTTTTACTTTCTTAGATTTCAGTGACTGATAGTAGGTAGTAGTATACCAGGGTGGTCAAAAATCGCCTTTCCACAGATTCCTTTTCTGTATTTTACTATACTTCTGGCCTTCCTCCACCCTACTCTTCACTCCAGGACTGTAACTATTAAACTATGGTAAAAAATTACTTACAGCAGCAGTTAGCTTGGGATGTACAGTCCATGGTCCTTATATCAGTGCTTGGCACAAAGTAAGTACTCAAAAACATTTGATGAATGAAATTTAAATGAATATTCTCCACAGAAAATGGACCATAGGTTTATTTACTCTTCTGATGAATTCAACAAAAATGTAGGTATTGTGCTACTTTTCAGTCAATATTGGTGTTATCCATTTCAAATTTGGTGTTTTCTGTATTACTCACACTGTGCATAGTCAGTTAGTACATGCTTTCTCATTTGTTTGTGATAATCAACAAATCTGACTTTTCCATAAAGAAATCATGCTATTTTTGCTTCTAATGTGCATTTCCACTAAGCAAAATTAGGCAGCTACTTTGATATATCCGTTGTTTATTTTATTTTATTTTATTTTATTTTATTTTATTTATTTTTTTGGTACCGGGGATCGAACTCGGGTCTTTACACTTGCGTAGCAGGTGGCGAAACCACTGAGCTAAATCCCTGGCCCTCGTTGTTTAGAATTGAGATGAAGAAATTTTTTTTGTCCTGTTGTTAAAGATTTATTAATGAATTATTGCTACAACCTACAACCACACCTGCTTTGTATCAAAAAAAATCTGTGCATTTGAATCTAGTAAGACTTACAAGTATATACATGTAGTTTTCATAAGATAGAGGATCCCAGATTTGCTTTAAAAACCATGAAAACAAGGACGCTTTCTAAGATGTTATAGAATGTTTTAAAATGACAATTATATAATAATCCATTGAAAATGATGAGCTTCATTAACTGTATTGTTGGTACAGAATGACTAGATGTTTGGCTATGTATGAAATGAACCAGAAGCAGAGACAAATATGTCTTTGTTTTTCTGTCTTTGCCTTGTAACTAAGAATTAAATTAATGATATTCATTTCAAGACCTACATTGCTAGAATAAAGCTTTACTGAATTTACTAAATTAAAAAAATCCAAGTGCTTTAAAAGATGAATGTCTATAATAAAGAGTTTCAGACTTTGTTTTGATAATGGCATTTTACACACGTTTGTTAGATTCATTTTATTAACCACAGCTAAAATGCTTTGTATTTCCATGTATTTGAGAAAATAATCAACATATGACAGTTTAGCTTAATGAAATTCTTTAAACATAAACACATATTTTCTTTGAACTTGCTTGGCAATAAATGTATAAATCATAAGAATTTATGTAAATTCAATATATAACCCGAGAATTTTGTTTTTTCATATTTGTGATTATAATATTTGCTCTGCTAAACAATAGAGACCAATTATTGTTTATTATGTCTGTTTTTCTCCACCTGGAAACAAGAATTTTCAAACTTTTAAAAATAAAAAGAATAGTTTAACATACACGGATGTATTTATCATTTAACTTCAATAATTATCAACATTCTAGAGGATTTTTTAAAACAAAGGCTAGACTGTCCTTTCAATAGTCATATTTCATGTCGCAACTATCACTCTTAATTCCTTTGTTAAGAAAAATAACCTGGTGGTGAGTTTTTAAGATTATTTCTTGGCCTGTGAGACAGAACTCAGTGAGTCATTGAAAAGGAATGACCCACTTTCTACCAGTGGGCCCAACAAGAACTGCTGTCTCAACTCAGCTCACTAGTGGGAAGTTATGTTAGTGGAGCCCCCATTTCAGGACAGCAGAACCCACAAGTCTGAACACATACTGACCAGCATCCCACAACCCTTTGAGGTCAAATTATGTTATTGGCACTCAGGGTCATGGTTTCCTTTTGATGGAAACAGGCCCATCATTTTATAGGTTAGTGTGGCATATCTGAGGTCCAAAATAAATCAAACCTTTTCATTTGTACCATCCTTTCAGTAGTGGAGCTATTATTAAGCTATTTGAAAGATCGATACTTCTAAAAATCTATTTCTTGCCACATGCATTTGTTAACTATTTTGTAATATTCAGCATATTAAGTAGCAGTTAAATGAGGCTTTTGTATGCAAGATGTTGTTTGACTTTGCTATTATGGTAGCTTTCTAAAGTTGTTGAATCCTTTTAGATTTTAAAAAAACCTTTTAGTTCTGAAACTCATTACTCCAACACACTGTATTCTGCATTATGTATGTTCTCTCAGTGATAATTTGTTCATGCATGCTTGATAAAATAAAATGGAGAATGATCAATATAACATGAATTTGGGGGGTTTATATGTAATTTTCCCCAATATGTTAATGTTTTGAAGTGATAGAAAGCAATTCTTTTTTTTATTACATGTAAAGAGATAGCATTAGAAAATGCCTCTGTTGTTCTGGAAGAGCTGGTTTAGTGGCTTTAAGAGCATTCATTTGTCTCTTCACTATTCCAAGCTTCTGGAAAAGCTGCAGGTACACAAAAAGAACATTCAGAAAAGGCATTTGCTCTGTGTTTAATGGGAAAAAATATTAATGAAAGAAGCTACATTTTGGTTATATTTTTAATTTTGATGAAATTAGTCTTTAATTAGAAGATTATTTCTTCAAAAAACTACACTTTGAAGGAGGGTGTATGGTCCCCATTATGTAGGGTATATAAGGAAACTGGAGGGGCTTTTTGTTGCAATGCCAGTAAAGATCTGATTGTGACAGGATTTGTATTAGAATTATCATTTTTGTTGGCATTTTGATCATTTTATTCCACAGTTTTGAGGACCAGTCTCCTCATGAGCTCTGCAGTTCGTAGCATGCAGCTTGATTTGACAAAAACTTCCTCAAGAATGCATATTGGATGCTATAATGCTAATATTTACATTATTTATCATTTTTGAGTGATAACAGTAATCAGTATATTTAATATAGGAGCCCCAAAGGAGTTCTGCCTAATTGATACAATAACTTAGGGGAGTTTCCAAGATTCTACTGTTAATTTGGGGGATGCTGCTTCATCTCAATTTGAAGAGAACAAGTTGAGGAGATCTTAATGATACTCCATGTCTTTAAAGTCTTTGAAGTCAGAGTAATCCACATTTACAAGTTCACTCAGAAATTTTTCCTTTGAAACTATTACAATCAATATGTTAATCAGTGAATTATTTTATATCCTAAAAATAAAATTCTTATTTTTTTAACATTCACAATAAAATTATAAATTTTTCCAATCATATCCAATGTATATGTTTTAATTTTTCACTGCATACAATCTCCAGTGATAGTCTCTAGGTCCATCAATTACTAGTCCTGAAATGTGAGAATTCAGAAACAGTTTTTAGTCTTGTGGATAAATTTGGGAGAAGAATATTTTAAAAGTATAAGTTATTATGAGGTTACATGGCTCTGCATGTCTTCATTTTAAATAATTATGTTGCCTTTTTCACCGTAAAATAGGTGGCATCCGGCACCTTTCTAATTTACAAAGTATGTGCTCAATTCTCAGCATAGGGATTTATAGATTTAGTAAAAATGTTTCTCTTTACCTAATGAAATCACAATTATCACTTTACTTGTAATAGTGAAAAACATATAATTATTTAATATGTACATTTCTAATGGTCTGTAAGCTATATGAAATCAGAGATGAGGTCATATTCATCTAGACATTTTACTGTTAGTGCCAGGCACTTAAATGTTCAGCTCAGTGACAGTTTTTGAACGAGTGACAAAATAAGGGGTAAATTTTCAGGGTAAAATATTATTTGGTGTTTTTAACCTTAGGGTTTTTCACATAACAAGCACTTTTTAGTTTGAATAATATGTTAGTGTTACCAACTTATCTGCAAATGTTTGAGTAAAGTGCATATTCACTTGAATGAAAATTGTGTGCACAAGAGAGAAATTGTTCTAATTCTTGCATCAGCTGGCATTGAAGGCTTTTTAGCTCATTCATTTTCTCCCATCACACAAGCTTCTTGGACCACTGTCAAGGGACACCTGCTTTCCCCATGCTCGGGATTGAACCTAAGGCCTCATGCACACTAAGCACTTGCTGTACCTCTGAGATACACCCCAGGGCCAGAGAAGTGGTTATGGAAAATCAAATGAAACAAAAGCAACATTGAAACTTGAGCTTTTAGAGAATTTGTGGTTGTAGAAAGAACAACAAAATAAAAAATTAACAATTTCTGAAAAAAGTTGATAAATTGGTGTGTTTATGTTGCCAGAATTTTATGAGATGTTCCTCTATGCCCTGTGAAGATATTTGAACATATTAAAGAAATGTATAAGCAGTTATTATTATCAGTTGTGTGTCTCTAAAGTAATTTCTTTGAAAATGAATTATGTGTATACACAAGGACTGAAATGGAAGTTGAGAAAGAAACCTATGTCAGAGGTGACATTAAGTTAAAAAGGCTCTTATGTGTTTTTGTTTTATTTTTTTTGTTGTTGTTTGTTTGTTTTTGGTACTGGGGATCGAACTTGGGTCCTTGCTCTTGTGAGGCAGGAGGTGGAACAATTGAGCTAAATCCCCGGGCCAGTGTGTTTTTGTTTTAATATATTAAAGTATGTTTCCTAGTATTTGGACTTTAGTGAAATATTTTGAGTTAGAATCAGGACTACTAGTTACTGTGATGGCTAGTGCAGTGCACACAGAGCTATTTGCTTAACACTGTTACATAGTTTCACTCTAATAGGGATAGAGAGTCAGATAATGTTAGAGTTCAAAGAGATTACATAGGCATTTTAAGCAAGCCCACTATCTTACAGTGAAGGCTGCTAAATCTTAAATGGTGAAGTGGGTTACATGGTCCAAACACCATGGTATTTTAGATACGTTTTCTTATTTCATGCTTACAGCAGTTCCTATGGCATCTATTATTACTAATGAGTAAAAGTCTCATGGTGCTTTAGCTATAGAATTAGGATTCTAATCCAGAGAGCTTCTGAACACAATTAAATTTGAGTGCAATTTAATAATTAATTAAAAAGGTGTAGTTATAGTTTCTCTTCTTGTAAAAGATACACTCAACATGACATGAGAGTGTTTTGTGAGAAATGTGTAGGTATGTGCAATCATGGAGTAGTTAACCATTATTTTTACCCAAGATAATTAGAGAAGTCTGTGGATGAGAAAACAGTTGAGCTGAATTTTCAAAGACATCTAGGACATTGTTAAGCAATCAAGGAAGGGTAATACAGACAGTGGAAACTGTCAAAGCATGTCCTCTGGTTTATTCCAATAATGGCGATTATTTCTGCACAGCTGAAGATGTAGAATATGTTATGGCAGCACGCAAGAGGCCAGACTGGAAAGGTAGGTGTGGGCCAAGTTCTTGTACCTCACTTACAGCTCTGATGCCTCCTGGGTCAGTCCCAGCTTTTCCCTTACACTGTGGACATATTACTTCAGTTGGGTTTATTCAGCTTATTGTGTGGGATCTAGGCAACAAGTGGCTGAGTTAGGGCAGTAGTCATAGGGATTAAAAATGAGGAATACAATAGAGGATTTGGAAGCAAAATTGGTTAGAATTAGTGATTGATGAGATGTTAAATGTGAAGGAAGTTGAAATACAACAGATAACTCCAAGGTTTGCAACTTCAGAGAACCAAGTGGATAGTGATGCTCTTTGTTAAGATGGAAAAAATCAGAGATTAAGGGAATCTTATGGTCTCTAAATTCATTTCACATTGCCTTGTATTTTAATATAGTACAAAGGAAATATCTTTGCACTTTATTTTACATTAGGGTAAAACAAATCAGAGATTAAAATAGTAGGATTATGCATATTAATGTTCATTCATGAGTAGAAATACACTGTGGGCTTATCTAGACACTGTATTTTCCTAGAGGAATTTATAATCTGTTTGTGTGTTTTATTAGCTAGAGAAGCTTCTGGACATCATCTAATCAAAAAGAAAAAAGCCCTCGCAAGCGAAAGGTCCTGAGTTCGATCCCCAGTACGAAAAAAAAAAAAGTTACCAAAGTCTCTTTCATGTTCATTTACTCTGTATCAGAAAAGACAAAACTAACTTGAAAACAAAACACAATTTAGCATTGAATTATTGTGGATGAGATTAACCTCATCCTTTTCCCTCAGAACTTTGAAACTTATTTAAATAAACTGCCTGCTCTAGCAGACATTTGAAATTTTTACCCCTTAGTTAATCCAACCTTCTCTTTTAACAGATGTGAGACTGGCTTAAGTGATTAGTCTAACAGTTTTTACTGAAGAAACATGTAAAGGAGGAAAAAATAGCATTCATGATACACCTATAGATTATAGTTGTATAATTGTATAAACAGTATTTATATAGTTATAAAATATGTATGGAAGTAAGATAGTTGAAAATAGAATGGAATATATTTTCCTACCTTCAGTACTCCACCACTAAAATTGCTTTGATTTTTGCAATTGTTTCACTCATTCCATATCATTGCCCACAGTGCCACCTATTGGTAGAATCAAACAAAGACGATGTAGACAGTTTTTCTGTAACCTGTGCTGTGATCGGTACAAGAGTCTCTTAAGAAATCTGCCCTGGATTTTTGCAGACAGCTGTTAGAAAGCAGATTGTCTGTGATCCGACTAAAATGGGAAATGAATCACGTGTTTCACACAGAGATGCTCAATTTTGTCATTTTGTGGGGATCTAAATAGGATCTAGAAAGCAGGATATCTGAGTTCCCTAGTGCATGCCTCTGCCAAAAAAGAGGAGGCTGTGAAATTGCTTTGGGATTCTAAGAATTTGGCTGTTCACATATTGAGACACAAATTGCTTATGTGGCGATGCTGCTCGGGAATATTTGTTGCCTTTCAGAAACACCAAGCTGAAGTATTGAGCTCATTTGGGAAATGCTCTGCCAGAGCCTTTATGTTATTAGACAAACTATTAAGTGACAACGAAGGCATTAATTTTGCTGTATATATTTAATTTTAAGAAGTTAGTTTTGTACAAATAGTCAGAGTAATTTTTCCTTTCTCCATTAAATTAGGTCCTGCTTTAGAGAAGGATGTTATTTCTATAGAGCTAGCACAATGCTTAAGTACAAAATAAGGTATATGTGGTTGAAAAAGGAATAATTGGATTTTTCCAAAGCTAATAAGGTTAACAAAGATAACACTTTTCTGTTATTGCTGCTCATATTAGCATACACAGTAGCAATGCATGTAGTAAAATAGAAAAACTGTTAATACTTATTTTCCTCTTCTACACTACCTATTTCATGTTTATTTAAAATCAAAAGATCTAATCAGATCCATCTCCTACATTAGTTTTTCCAGTTTTTTATATGACAGAATGTATTTCTGAATTTTGCTTACTTTTGAGTTCCGTAGTTGGTACCTAAGGTAGTTTTTGGAGGCAGGTTGTCTTATCAGTGCTGTATCTACATTCAGATTCTTTAGAGTTTGAGTAGTGACTCTAAAGAAATCTGTAGAAAACAGATCTGTGATGTTCATGTCAGGAAAGACAAATTTGTCCTATACCTTTTTAAAGGGAAGGTTTAAGCGGAAATTGAAAGAACAGCACTGCAAATGGAATATTACTTCAAAGAAAAAAGTGTAAAAGCCAACCATGTTTAGATTGAAGGGTAGTAGGGACAAAAAACCCCACAAATATACTAAGAGAAGCAAGTCCAAGGTTTGAAAGCAGAGAACAGACCACAGGTTGAAAGGCACTTGTTTGGGAGATACGAGCTAGGAAACAGCCTACACACAGAGATGGCACCAAGGTTTGGTAGGGGGACTGTCTGGAGCTAGACATCTTGGGTCTACTTCCTAGGACACTGGCCAGATACTGAGACATTCCAAATGCTGGGTAGGAGCTGTAGTCCTGCAGCTAGACAGCGAGCTCCACATCCTACTTTTCCCTTTACCGCTCCAGGCCTTTCACCTGTTTCCTGACCCAAAAATAGGTACACTCAACTTAGTGTGGCTGTTCTGTGAATTCAAAAAGATAAATACAAATAGGTTGCTCATTAGTCCTAGATGTTTACCTTAGCTCCAGATTTCTTTTCTTCTTTCTTTTAAAGATGTATTGTGTAAACCACAGTGGATTTGATAGAGGTGTCACTCCAGTTTCAGATGCCAATGAAACAGTACTCTGAGCTGAGTGAATTTTGAAGGAAAGAAGTTATCCTAGCTCATGATTCTGGAGGCCCAAGGTCAATGGGTCACAATTGGCGGTGGATCTTGATGGCAGAGTGCCAAGGTGGTAGAGGGTATCACATAGTGAGAAACAGAGAGCATGCATTTATGCTTCTTCTGGTTTTTCCCCTCTTCTTATAAAACCAGCAGGATTCAATTATGGGCTCTCTCCTACCCTAATGATTTCATGTAATCCTAATCTTTTTCCAAAGGCCCTCCCAGAAAACACTAAAGGGTGTTAATTCTCCACCCTCTCAGTAACTCATAATGGGTGCTAAATTTCAACATATCAACCCTTGAAAAATACTCCTTGACCATATCCAAACCACAGCAGTATACTCCACTTTATATGGGCGCTTTGTTGTTGACTTTATCTAATTTTAAAGTTGATGAGTGATAATCCTGATGTCTTTTCAGATACTTAGCCAATGTTTGCCTTTAATGACAGCAATATAGGGTATTGCCGATAAAAAAAAAAAAGGTGCACAGGGTAGAGACAAGCAGCTCCTTCTAATGTGGAAGAACAATGGGGCAAGTACTCAACACTAAAAGCCCTGCCATAGATTTGATTGGCAGCCAATTATGCCTGTGTTTGTTTTTGTACTTCAAAATGTTTAAACCACCAGGAATCCATCCATTGAGATCAATGAATGGTGGATTTTATGGAGTAGGTTTATCTTAAATATGTGTAGGAAGTCTTTAATTTGAGAATACCAGGAGAGTTGGCTGCTCTGTTGTCATATAAATATAGATTTATATTGTATAAATATCTACATGATTATATATTATTTGGCAAGAAGTTTTAGTTTTATTTTTGGCAATAAAGTCTCTCTGTATCAAGAAGCATAAGTCAAGTATCCATTTCTTTAAAAAAGTTAAACAATAATTGTATAATTTGCATATAGTGTAATTAACATTTACCATTCACCGTGTTTATACTGAAATAGCTAATTATATGACAACTAGAAGATCCAAACTTGCTGATGCAGCATCAGCATCTATTTCAAATACTGATATTTATTTTAAGAAAACTGTTCATGAAGATGATACCTTTGCCTATGCAGATAAGGAAGAGGTATTTTTATATTACTGTGAATCATGAAATTGCATTTAGGTTGTTTCCATTATTTTAAATTAATCCCATTCATTTTATGATCCTATGATTTTTTGTATAGATAAAAAAGTGAAATGAAAGGTTTAAATATTTGGCTCCTTTGGCAGAAGTTCAAATGATTCAAATTTTATATCAGTAACATTGGACCTTGTACAGATGTTTCCTGTCTTATGATGGTTTGACTTAGGGTTTTTTGATATTACAATGTGTCAAAGCAATACCTACTCAGTAAAAAACCACATTTCATATTTTACAACTTGATCCTTTCTCAGGCTAGTGATACTGTCTTAGTTACTTGTTGCTGGGGCAAAATACCTGACAGCCACCAGTTAGAGGAGGAAATGTTTATTTTAGTTCACAGTTTGTACATGTTTCAGTCCATATTGGTTAGCTCCAAGGCAATGCAGCAAAGTAGAGGAGAAATAGTCCATGGGATAACATGCAGAAAGCAGCCAGCAGTGAGACTTCCTTTTTCTTTTTATTCTATTCAGGCTACAAGCCCATTGGTTGGTGCTATCTACACCCAGAGTGGGCCTTCCCATTACCCACAGCCAGAACTATGCTAAACCAATCAATGGACTAATCCAGTTACCACACACCTATAATTCAGTTTCACACACACATGATCCAGCCACCTCCCAAAAGCCCCAGCTAGGAGCACATGAGGCTTTGGGGGGACATCTAGACATAAGCCATAACAAAGATGCTGTGTGATATTCTCTATGCTGGGCAGTGGCAGCAAGTTACAATCACAAGACTAAACATTGATACTGTACAGTGTTCTGTGTTGCTGAGATATGGTCTTTAGTACATTAGGTTTATTAAATGCATTTTCACCTTAGGACATTTTCAATTTACAATAGGTTTTCCAGGACTAATGCCAGTATAACTGTTAGGTTCCTATTGCTGTTGTAATGAACTACTTCAACTTAGTGGCTTCTAAGCAGATATATTTCTTGCAGTTCTGAAATATTCAAGTCTGAACTGAATCTGGAAGGTTAGAACCAAGGTGTCAGCTGGCCTGTATTAATCTTCTTTGGTTTCTGGTCCCTTCAAAGTGCCTCACTTTAACTCCAGCTTCTGTTGCCATAACTTTCTCCTTCTCCTTCTCCTTCCATCAATGAATCACTTACATTTTGGCTGCAATTTTATTTAAAATAAGTTGGAAAAAAATAAGTTGGATACCTCCAATCGAAGTATTCAAAAACTGAAAGCCAAAATCTGAAACATTGGGGGCTTTTATAAAATTGCAATCATTAAAAACAAAATTTGCACGTTGGCATTGAAGTTTATTTTTCTAAAAACATGGCAGAAAATGAACAAATTAAAACAGAGAGCTAAAATTTTATGCAAGATTTAATTTTGAAAACCTGTGATTGTACTTTAAATTATATTAATTTCTGGGAAGATTTCATGTTGTTATTGTTTTTATTTTTGAGACAGGGTCTTGCTAAGTCACTAAGTTGGCCAGGCTGAGTTTGACTGGCAGTCTTCTTGCTTCAGCCTCCCCAGAGGGCTAGGATTACAGATATGCTCCACAATGCTCAGCTTTGGGAAGAATTTTTTTAATAAAGTTCTTGTTTTTAATTTGCTAAATTTAAATTCAGTGTCAGAATATAATGAAATTAGGCCAGTTTATGATTTCCAAAAAATTATTTATCAAGCAACTTATTTGATGGTATTTGTCTTTCAAGAATATTTGTTGACAAACTTTATTTGATAAGTGTCAGTAAGTTAGTAATAATACACATATTTGGATGGAAGTATTTGCAAATTTCAACATGAAAACAGTAGACTTGAGAATATCTACCATTTCCCAGTCTGCAAAGCGATGTGTTCTACAGGGAGGAGTTAATTGAAAATGTCAACAATTTCAAGTTTAGGAGCATTAGGATATTATTTTGAAAATGATTCTGGCCACTTTTGTAAAGAAGTAATTATTTAATAAATACATTCTTTAGAAAAATACCCTTGACATTCATTAGAGACATATATATGTATGTAAATGTATATGGCTATGTAGCAAGAATAGTTATTTTAATTATAGGATTTTTTAGTATTAAAATAATCAACATAAAGATTTATTCTTTTAATTTTGCTGTAATATATATGAATATATCTTACATTTATTTTAATAACAAAAATGCTTTTGAATGTAAGTATTTCATAGAGCTAAGTTAATCAAGCAATAAAGTCATGATTTTATGTAATTAAAATCTTTGTCACATTTCTTTATTTTTCTAACATTGTAGGTATGCTTGATCAATTTACAGTTATTATAATCCTATGTATAAAGCTCTCAGAACAGTGCCTAGCTCATTGTAATCTCTTATTATTACCATAAGCAGCTTAGTGAGAACCTCCTCAGCCCAACCTTTAATAATCCTTTTTTGTAGCTTTTCTTACATATTAAGCTCAACATTTGTGTGTGTGCGTGTTATTTTTTAACCTAGTCAAAATATACTTTCACTCTTTCCTTGTCCTAAGTGGCATATTCTGCCAACTGTTTATTTTCCTAGTTTTTTAATTTTAACTAGTATTCCCTATCAAGGCCATTTCTTTGAAAGCTTTGTGAAGTAGATTACAAATTTTGTTCCAGTATCATTATCTTTTTCTGGGAGGAGACACGGACTTTGCTTATGCTGTGGCTGTGACTGTGGTTGTGGTTGTGCAATGTGTCTATAGCCCAGGAATGCATGAGTGAGGGAGTAAGGATGGGCTGAAATCCCGCATGGCTCTATTCACCTGTTGTCCTGCAATGACCCATAGGCCAAGCAGCATCCTAATGTGGTACCTCTACCTTCTTTTGGAAGCCTCTGCTCTCTGTCTTGTTTGATTTGACCTCATCCTTTTTCAGATTGTATTCCAGACTCCAAAACAGTTTCCCTGTCTTCTTCATGGCCTCAGCTCATGTCTGCTGGCCTTAGTACTGTTTTTTATGACTTTCGTAGTATTGACTTCACAGCCATTTTCTATTCTCAGCTGTAGGATTCAAGTTTTTCAGCTGGAGTTTATTGTTATTCAGAAAGTTGACTCTTCTAACATCACAGATATTAACATTGTTTTTGTCACCACAGTTCTTTACCCTTCGCTCCCCTCTTCCCTATTGAATGTGCCTTCTATGTGACTGAAGATCTCTATTAATATGTTGTTACTTTTACATTCTCTTTGTTCAGCATCAAAAGGCCTATTGCCTTCCTTTGTTATCAGAATGCCTTTGCCCATTTTCAGTGACTTTATGCACTACTTACTTCTCCAAAATCTTTCTCTGTTGACCCTCAAAAAACCTTGAAATTTATGATCATGTTTACCCATTACATTCTTACAAATACAGGTGAGTTTAACTCAACCAGTTATGGATTTTATGAGAGTGCAAAAGCAATATGCATTTAAGCGTTTTAATTTTGATCTTTTCCTGGATGGCGAATATACCTTATGAAAGATACTCTGCTGGCAGCAGCTGTAAGCCACAGCTTTCATCAGCCACATAATTTTGAAGGTGGACAACTGGTATGTTACAACACAGTGTTGTGAGGGTTTTTTGGATATAGGTGTTCACTAAGTTACATAAGGTATTCAAGACTTTTTTATTTATTAGTCCATGTCTGCAGTAAATATTGTTTACATTCCTTGTGAGGAGTTGGTACATGTACAAGCACATCTTAATTCTTTTTTCATTCCCTTTCCCTTCCCTCTCTTCCCCATCCACCCATCTCAAGACTTTATTATAAAATAGGCTTTGTGAGCACAGCAAGGAGTGGCAGACTGGGGATATCATGCATGAGAGGAAAAGGGAAGGGGAGGATTGCACAAAAGGACTATGACATTGATATTTCAGATACCCTAATGTTTATATAAATATGTCCCTCAATTTGTGTCTGTACAGAGTGGTATTAATGCTGATATGGATGGCAGTTTTAATAATAATTAATATAATAATAATAATAATAATGGGTCACCAAAGGTATTAAAGCAGAATCTGAATTTTTATGATAATCCTAAATAAGTTGTACGCAGCAAAATTTGGGAAATGCTCTTCTAAAATAGTGTTTTTCAAAGAGCTGTCATGTGAAATCATATTAGTGGATTTCAGACTGCTACAAAAAGAACTAAAATAAGAATAAAATAGGTTAAAATACAATATATAGGAAATGTCACTGTACAATAACCATATAGAAAAAGGTTAATATTGTTTTGAGACTTTTTTCAGTCACATGGGTGTGAGCTGGATTATGATATAAAATATATTTCTTATTCTGAATAAAAATTATTGGTAAATACCATGGGAACAATTTGCCTTAGTAGGTAAAAAACCAGGCTCTAACTTTTACTTGGAAATCCTTTTAGTTATCATGGTAACTCTGTGAGAAAGAAAAAGCAGAACTGTTATTACTTAGGAATCATTTGTTCAATTTGTTGAAAGGAGATTAAAAAATCCATTACAGTATAGATAAAAGTTCTCCCATAAAGTGGAGCTTCTAAATTTTTTATAAGAACTGTTCCTCAGAGGCTGCGGGTGTATACAAGCCTTTTAGTTGTAATTTTGGAGTTTCTTTGAAACTACTTTATTCTTTAAAATTTATGAGAAATCATGGGAAAGAACTTTTATGAAAAGACAGACAATCCTATAGAAAAAGGGGAAAATGATTCAAAGTGTTACTTCACATAAGTGAATATCCAAACAACCAGTTGACATGAAAATGGAGGTCAAAACCATTAGTTTCCAGGGAAATAAAAATTGCAAATTAGAGCCAAAATGAAAGACAAATATTTGCACAAGAATGGTTAAAATGCAAAGATTACAAGGAGCTTGCTGGTAGCTAGATTGAACAGCAAAAGCTCCTCTGCCCTGCAAGTGGGACATAAATTGTCATAGGCACTTGGAAAACAAAACAAAACTTTTATAACTCTGGAAATAATTTTAAGTTTATAGACACTGCAAATAGTTAAAATAGTACTAATGACATCGGTATACTTCACAATAGGATCACCCATTTTTAACATTTCACTCCATGTGCTTCATTTTTCTACTCTCTGTACACACACACACACATTTTTATTTTTATATATTTTCTTTTTTTCCACACAAGTTCAACAATCTTTTGACATTCTTATTTCATTTATACTTACACTCACTGGCATAGCTATTTTTAAAGATTTTATGACAATATATGACATCATAAATGCACCATTAATAAATTTCACAAAAAATAATGCTAAGGACAAAAGGGCTTATGATTCCTAATGAAGAAAAACAAGCTAGATAAATCTATAGTATTAGAAGTTCAGATAGTAGAATAGTGGTTACTTTTAGGGGGAAAGTAAGGATGAAAGAAACCGTAAGAGAGGCTACTAGAATTGCTGGTAATAGTCCATTTTTAAACATAGATCATGGTTGTAATTTCCTATTCACTTTTTGAAAGTTCGTAGAGCTATACAATAATTTGTCACTTTCTTTTTTATTATAATTTAGTACGAGTTATTTTTAAAGATATGTATGATGTTTATTTCCTATTCTGTATCTATGTTTCTTTTGTACCGGGGATCAAACTTAGGTCCTTGTGCTTGAGAGGCAGGGATGGTGCCACTGAGCTAAATCCCTGGCCTTATCTGTGTTCTTTTAATATAAAGATATTTCAAGTGATAAAAAATCATTTTACTAATCTTTTGTTAAGTAATTAAGATGACGTTGCATTAAATCTATAAATTTAGAAAGTTAATTCAGGGTGATGAGACTTTGCATTCAGGTAGTTTCTTCTTTTTGTCTTATTGTCAAAATATTTTCAGCTCCATCACATATCAATGTTAGAATGTAAAGGTGAAGGTCTTTCACTGCCTATTCATTTACATGAGTAATTATTTCATTGTACTGTTGGAGAAAATGTTGTTATATCTATCTTGTGCTAATGGGTCAAGTTGGTACTGTTAGAGAGTGAACTGAATGATTCTTCACCTCTTTTACTATCTCACAGAAGGAACAAATCATCCTATTCTGTACTTTATATTTTACTTCATCACCTTATTATCTGTGGTAAAAATGTTCATTTTTGTCAAAGACTTGCTGATTGAATGTTCAGCCTTGAAAAAATTTCCTATTAAAACTGACTGTACAAGACATTCTTTTAAAATTATATAACATTCAAAAAAAAACCAAAAAAAAATTATATAACATTCACACAAGCAATAACACACTTTGAAGCCATCAGTGAATCCACCATCTAGATTTAACACATCCTAACACTTTGCACATTGCTGCAAATCTTTGTTAAATAAGTATAAATACAGCTTTTTCCAAAGCTCCTCTTTTCTTATTCTCCACAAATACTTCTGGTCTTCTTCCTTCCCTCAAAGTACAACTCTCCGAAATTTAGTGCATATTTTTACAATATGTTTTATTCTCTTGTAATATATACGCATGTGTAATAATATACTTAACATTCTTACATAAATGGCTGTGTATTGTATATGTCCTTTTGCATTTAGTCTTTGCACATGTTATATTTAGGATATCAAAATAAGACATTTAAATATTACTAACATTTCATATTAAAGACCGACAATTAAATTATCCATTTCTATATTATCACTTGGTAATTATTGCATACTATTATAATAACAATGTAGAAGCTGGTTTTGGACCGGCTGTTCACTGCACTATAAGAGTACGCTGAGCATATGCCTGAAGGCAAGTTTTCTGGTTTAAGTCATATCAACTTCAGCTTTTTATTTTACTAAATCTTGTTAAATGGCTTTCCAGAGGGTGCACCTATTTACCCTTTTACCAGTAGTGAATGGGCATTCTCTTTTCACTATAGGTCCTTGAATACTTAGTTTTGTTAGACTTCTAAACTCTAGTTGTTAGTTCTTATTATTAAAGAAAAAAGTGGACCAATTACCACATCTACATTTTCATCTATTTTTCTGAAATCCTTTCTGTACAAAGAAAAACAGAACTCAACCCCAGAGTGTAAATCTCTGATCTGTCCCTTACTTCTAGATACACAAAGTGTGTCTTTGTAGAATATCAAACATTTAATGATGCTTCCCATTTTGTTAATAGCCTATCTTTTAAAATAAGTATCACATTTTGGTATTTTTGCATTTCTAACTTATTGTGTCTTATAATGTTTCATATTCCTGTCACTCCACTGGAAAATCAGTGCTGCCCACAGCAGCTCCACATGTGCCACTGAAGACGAAGCCTCCCAGGAGCACAGACTGATGAAAGCCACTCATCTGATCAGATTTTTAGAAAGTACCATAGGGACAAAAGTTGTTTCTGCAAAGGGCTCTTTGGTGTGACACCCATGAGGCAGAGAACTCGGGTGCACCAGAATTAGCCCAAGACTTGACTATTCCGATCTCTCCTGGAAGATTCTGCTTTGGGGAATGTGCAGGCTGGGTGGGCCTGTCACATGGAATGTGTGAGCAACACTTGTCTAGATTTCATTAGCGCATTCAGGAGCTTGAAAACACCTTGCTCTGATCCAAGGCGAAATGATCTGCTTCACATTCCAGCAGGCTCTACTGAGCAGAGCCCTCACTGTTACTCAGAAGTCATTATTAATCTCATGCTGTCTCTCTGAGGTTTCAAACCATACTCATTTTCTACTGAAACCATTATTTCTTTTATAAGAGGCACTGTTTATCTTCCCATTCAATCTCAAATGCCTGCGATACAGCTTTAATTCGTGATGTTCCTTTGCATTTCTTCTCACTCAGAACCCATGGGAACATCAGTTCCACTTCAACAATTTTTCTTAAAGCAACTCTTTCCTTCCCATGGTGCTTTAGTCCTATTTACGTCTTTCACATGGTATATCAGTTAAGATCCAATGCAGCTCCTTGACTTTCTTTCCTCATTAAAAAATAACCAACCAGCTCTAAACATTTCATCTTTGGTGACTTTATTTTTCTTCTATATCTGTTATTAGATGATAAAATATTTTCTAGAAACTATCTAGCAAACACCCTTATACAGTATTTCATTGATCAGAACCATGTCACATACCCAATTACTCACTAAACATTATCTGCAAGTATTTTAGAACAGCCATGATTACTTTAGATGTATAGTCCACAGACTAATTGCCTAATCCCTTGTTATGTACAACCAGGAACCAAGAATGATTTTTACATTTTTAAATTCTTTGAAAAATCAAAAGAAGGATATCCATGATCCACAAATGCTATGTGAAATTTAAGTCTTGGCATCCATTAATAGTTCTTCTGAAATACAGTTGTGTTCTTTCATTTTCATATTGTCTATTATTCATTTTTTGTTACAATGACAGAGATTAGTGGGTATGACAGACTATGTGGACCACAGAGTCCAAAATATTTATTATCTGGACATTTACAGAAAAAAAATCCTATTGAACTCTTGTTTAAAAGGCTTATTTTTTAAACTTTTGAGGACCACTTTACCTGAGCACATTGCTGCTGGGATGGTCATAGAACAAAATCTGGGTTCTGTAAGCAGCGCCATGGGAACAATGACAATTGGAAGACTCACAAGAGTGTCAGATTTATCTGGAATATTATAGTGTCCAACATGTTTCTGTACTGCTGGTCTGCTTATACTTCTTTCCACCCAGGTCCATTTGTATACTGCTGACAGAATGTCATCTTGGAACATCGTTTTAATCATGTTACTTTTCTGCTTAGCCATTCATCACCTGTCAAGTAAAGGCCAAGCTCCAGCTGTGTTCAGTATCCTTTGTGGTCTGGATCCTTTTTACTCTCATCATAACCTATTCTTCAGACATAGCAGGAATCTGGATTCTCCTCATTTCTGCAGGTGTACCCTCTCTTTTTACTTCTGCATATTTTTATACTGGTTCTTTCTATTACCTAGAAAATCTTAATTACTTTAGGATTTATCCCATCTTAATCTTAGGCATCTTTCAATATTCACCTTAACTTCTCCAGAAATTTTTCTTTTCTACTCACATGATCTATATAATTTCCTAAATTATATAGATTCATTTGTATCTGTTATGAAACTAATAAAAATGTCACTTTTAATAGCTCTCTGAGTTTTCTAGAAGATAGTCTCCTGAGGTTGAGGACTATCATTTTAAAACCAGTAAGTAGTTTATACTTAGTAGAAAATACTAAGAGAAATGAATACATTTGAATTTGAGCCACAGTTATATGGAAAATATCTTAAAATTTTTATGGTATCTAAATTTTACCTCAATAAAGATAACTTTAAAAGTCAGTCATTGAAGACAGCTCACTAGAAAGAACTTCATGTGTATTTTTATTGAAGTTTTTTACACATCATATGTGTAAACAGTTATGATTTTACTGTAAATATTCATCAAGTTTAATCAGCTTTTTTCTGAACACATTGTTTAAAAAATGAAAAGTCATCATACTATAGTGATACACGCACACCCATGTTGATAGTAGCACAATTTATAATAGCTAAGCTCTAGAAACAACATAGATGTCCCTTAACAGATGAATGGATAAAGAAAAATGTGGTACATGAGGTGTGGCAGAAAATCACACTGAAAGTTTAAATTAAAAAAAATTATTACAGCAAAGGTAACATACCCATCAATCCCTATCAAAATGCTCCCACTTTCTTTGAATACACTAGTCCCATCATTCTTGCCACTTTTTGAAGCAGTTCTGGAAGTCCTCTTACATGAGTGTCATTAGTTGGGTTATATTGGTTGCCCTTATGTCCTGAATTGACTCAAAATGTTTACCTTTCATGGTCATTTTGATTTTGAGAAAGAGCCAGAAGTCACATTGTACCAGATCCAGTAAACAAGATGGATGAAGGAGGACCCGCCATAATATTTTTCTGAGCCTACCTTTTCATTGTATGTAATATAGTAGCAGCATTCATCATAGTTTTTATCACACTTCACAGAGACACTCGTGAAAGAAGACTTCCAGACTGTTTCAGAAAATGGTAATAATGATGGGATAAGTGTGTTGGAAGTGAGGGAGAATATTTTGAGGGGATTAATGGCAATAAGTCTTTCATTGTAGTACAATTTTTAAAAATTTAAACATTCACTGTATGTTTTGATCACCCTTTGTATATACATAATGACCTTTTACTCAGTCAAAAAAAGAATGAATTTTTGTCATTTGCAGGAAGATGGATGGATATTGAACCCAAAATGTTAAGTGAAATAAGCCAGACACAGAAAGTCAAATGTCACGTGGTTTCTCTTATATAAGAATCCCCAAACGTAAATAAATCAAAGAGTAAAATAAAGGAGAAATGGTAAGAAACATGAAGCCAGACATTTTGGAGATGGAGAATTGGATGAGAAGAGGAAGAGAGGAAAGGAGAAGGAGGTTGAAAATGATCAAGATATAATATATGTATGTTCTGTTTTTCCAAAACAAATATAAATATTTTGCAACATAAACATATACCAATAAAAAAAGGGAAGCAACAAAATGCATCTAAATGCCAAAAAAAAATCTCTACAAATAAAGAGCATCTGAAATTTGTGATGTGATTGGTTATGCACAGTTCTGGGGAAAAATGAAGAAGCCACAGTAACTTTCATTAAAAAGCACACAGTTACATATAAATCAGCTACCAAGTGTAAGAGAATACATGTGATACTAAGCACAGAAGAAAAATATATAGGGAGCCTGAAGAAGGTAAACTTATTTCTTTGTGAGGCATGAGTTGGGACAAATTTATGGTAATCATATTTTATAAGAGGAGTGATTTTATAAAAGGAGTGATTCACAAAGGCATCATGCAGTTTAGAATTGCATAATTCAAGCCTAATTTGCAAAGGCTAAGAGAAGTTATTGTTTATGAACCACAGCAGCATTGACAAATGTAAAAGTGTAAAAAGTTTATATTCACTTCTAATAGTTTTGAAATAATATTATTGACAAATATTTTCTTTGGGATATTAAAATAATTATAAATTTTTCATATTGTACTCTATTGATGTAGACAAGTGCACATTTACAATAATGAACGTGGGCCAGGGATTTAGCTCAGTGGTTTCACCCCCTGCTGCACAAGCGCAAGGACCCAAGTTCAATCCTCGGTACCAAAAAAATGAATAAATAAATAAATAAAATAATGAACGTTATTTTACAATTGCACATTTGCATATTTAAAATAACTAATATTATTTAAAAATTTTCATATTGAACTCTATTAGATGTGCACAATTGTAATAAGCTAAATTGTGCCTGCAGCATAGGATTTTACCAGGAAGAAAAGGGCAGATAAAAGATTCTATTAGACCTTTGTAACACCTGTTGAGGCAACATATCTAAGTGTAATTCAAAGAACTAGTGGGAGATATTGTAGTCTACAATCTCTTTAGATGTCAATGTGAGAGCTAATCTTATGTTGATAAAAACTTTTCAGCTCTCTGGAAAGCAAAGCTGAATGCTGCTTTTGTTCCCAATGTGGAAATAAGTCCTAATCATTCTGAATGATTTTAACTCCTTCAAAATTAAGTAAGAAAGATTTAATAGGAAAATAAAATTCTATCAAGATTCCTGGTACTTTGTAAGACAAAGGTGGCCAGAGGTCAAATTCTATTCCTGAATGATATATTGTTTGCTCTTATACTTAAAGAGTACATTTCAGTAAAGAGGGAGTATACTATATTAGAAAGTATGCCAGCTAAATTAATTTATTCTTTGTTGCTTTCCAATTTCATAGCACATATAGCAGTAGTTATTTTGAATTGTAACATCAAATAACTTTTTATTTAAGGAACATGTCATGAATTTTGAATCTATACTTTTTGTTAAACTTGCTCTCTTTTGGTTCACACTAAATTAGTCAAAACATTTACTGGAATATAACAAGAAATGCCTTTAGTACATGAGCAAAAGTACTGTGGATTATGTGGATAAAATAGTTCAAGCTGGCTTCCATGACTGACACAGGGAAGATATACTTAAATTTTATCAGCTGCACAAAACTCAGAGAATCTAAAATGGAGTAAAATCTGTGTGTGCCTAATATTCCCTATGTATATTGATGCCAGTGCTAAAAGCATTATTCATCCTTTTATTTGAGTGACTATGGTTGTTGCAGTATTTTACATTCCTAAAAAATGTAAGCTCATGGAAAAAACATCGGCATTGTGTCACTTGTTCTTTTTTAAGATTCTTTCTTTCAGCTCTTGGCATATCAGCCACAGGGAAAAGACTCATTTTCTCAGTTTTGATTATGAGCTTGGAGAAGTTACAAAAGCAAGCATTTAAGTAATAATTTTATAACCACTTGCTCTCTGTTGTAGTCTGCTACCATTTAAAAATTGATTCCATCATTCTTGAAATGTAAAACTCATTAGTAATATAAATAAGATTTATTTTACCTGAAGGAATGATTTTCTTAGTTTTCTGTAGTCTTTTAAATGTGTGTGTTTTTGGAGAGAGATACAAAGATTATAATGAATAAAAGAATTTTTTTGAGACTAAAGATTAATATCACCACTGTTAGTTTTGTTTGGGTAGCTCCTATAGTTATTTTCACCAGGAAATATATTCCCCACACCCATAGTGTCCAGAAAAGTTGTTATTTCCATATGATCATGAAAGACATGGAAAACAGTCACTTCAGAGGAGGTTTTATCCAAGCTTAAATGAAGGAAGAAGTTAAATAACAACAATAACAAAATCAACTATGGTTTTTGATGAATGTCTTCTCAGAGATCTGGGCAAAATAGAATATTATAGGATGGCAACTAGGAATATAAAGTTTTATATATGTAAATCAGAGTTATGCCTAGATGTTCAACACCAGCTTCCAGGGACAAAGCACAGAGAGGACTGTGAAGCCACCTGCTCCACTGTGAACTTTGGTCCCCAGTCTTGAGTTCCTTGATTGTTCACAGCAGCCTCCACCTTGTTAGCAGATATCCAGGATTAGAAACAAAATCTCAGTTTCAGTGTAGTTTCATACCAGACCATGTATAAGATGCACATGCAACTTGCTTACTGGAGCAGAGCAGTAAGATTTGTCTTTCAGAGCAGCTGACACTGTGGACATTCTTCCATGCAGAAATGGGTAAAATATGCTTGTATCTTTAGAAGGCACACCTGGCTAACGTGAGATCTCCTTGGGGATACAGGGAGGCCTGTCAAGTTTATTTCTTCAACATTCTCATATGGTACTGACCATTAGATATCTTCATAAAAATATCCAGCCATGGTAACACACGCCTGTAATCCCAGCACTGGGTGTGTGGGTGGATAGAGTGTTCCTGAGGCAGGATCACAATTTCAAATCCAGCCTGTACAATTTAGTGACTCTGCTCAAAAAATTTTTTAAAAGGCTGAGAATATATCTCAGTGTGAAGGTCCTTGTTCAATTCCTAGTACAACAAAAAAGCAAAAACAAGCAAAACACCAAAAAGAGGGCTGGGGATTTAGCTCAGTGTTTTTGCCACCTGCCTTGGAAGTGCAGGGTCCTGAGTTTGACCCCTGGTACCAAAACAAAAAAAAAAAAAGAAAGAAAGAAAAAAAAACAACAAAAAGAGCCCTAACATGAAAATGATTAAGTATTATTTAGTTTCAATGTCTTCATATATATATAAAATATATATTTCCATTTCCATTGGTAAATAATTATACATTGTATCTAAATTAAAATTAAACATGAAAACAAAATCTTGTCTTATTTGGTAATTACAGGTTCTATTAAAACTTCAATTTTTAAAAAAAATAGTGAAAATTTAAATTTTAATCACCTTTAAAATCAATTGCCTTTAAGCTGAGGATAGTAAATATATAAGGCTTGATATACTCTTGATGTAAATTATACCCAAGAGAGAAAAAGTACTTGGCTACATACGTTCAATGATGTATGTGTTTTGCGAAGCCACTGTAAGTTTTGCAGTTTTAGTTAAAATTTTTTTTCAAAGATTTAAATAGTTCAAGAAGGAGAAAGCAAATAAAACTACTGCAATAATCTAAGAAAGAAGGCTTGAAAAGGAGAAGCTTATGAATTATGATCAAAACCTATGGTAAATTTTCAAAGTGAAATATTATTACAGTAAAAGATACATTGTCATTAATCTCCCTCAGAATGCTTTTCTTGTTAGCACTTATTCTGTTGCTCCTGCCACTTTCTGAAGCAGTTTGAGAAGTCTTCTTTTGTGAATGTCTCACTCAGTGCCTATTAGAGAAGCAGATTTAATTCAAGATAGACAAAAGCATAAGGATTTTCAAGCCTGGCTTACAATGGCTGCCTGCAGAGTCAGATGTTGAAGAATGCAAAAGGGCTGTCTGTGGGCTGGAGGTCCAAAGGATCCAGTCGAGGGCCTGGAGCTCACTGAAGTGTCCTGTGGGAGTCTGTATCAGGAGGCTGAAGGGTCTGCGATGGAAAGCTCAAGAGTCTGCACTGCAAGCCAGGGGACAACATCCAAGGAGCTTCTCCAAAGAAACAGAAGCGAGCCTTCTTTCATCATTGATTCCATTTTATTCCATTCAGGTGGCAAGCCTATTGGTTGATGTCACTCACACCCATTGCGGGTCTTCATCTTCAGTAAATACCTTCAGCCACACCCAGAACTATGTTGATCTAATTTAGTTGGCCTTTTCTTATTCAAGTTGACACCATCAGTACCTATCATAGTGAGAGACTTTTATGGCTGCCCTGATGTCCTGAAATTTTTTGTTCATTTGTTTGTTTGAGGCAGGGTCTTGCTATGTATCTTGGGCTGGCCTTGAACACCCTATGTAGCCCAGACTGGCCTCAAACTCACGGAGATCCTCTCCTGCCTCAGCTCCCAAGTACTGGGATTATAGGTGTGCTGCACCACACCTGGTCCTGAACTGCTCAAAAACTTTTATGGTAATTTCTATAAAATAAAAGAATTACAGTGTGTTCTTGACTTCCTTATTCACTGGATCTGGCATGATGTGGCTCTTCCTAAAGTCAAAACGATCATGAAATGTAAACATTTTAAATCCATTCAGATACCGAGGCAGCCATGACAACTCGACTACATTTATGAAACTTTTACATTCATGAAAGAGGACTTCCAGAACTGCTTCAGAAAGTGGCAAGAGTAATGTGATGAGTGTATTTGAAGTGTTTGTGCATATTTTGACAGGAATGAATGACAATGTGTCTTTTATTATAATAAAATTTTAAAATTTAAAGTCAATGTTTTTGATGATTACCTCACATAATTCTATAGGGAGAAGGTTTGTTCAGTATTGAACAGTAAATTCTTACTCATCATGATTCTTTGAAATTTACAACTAGAAAAGATTTTAGAAATAATCTGAATTTTTCTTTTCCATTAAGTTTATTGGTACATTTTAGGTATACAATATAGTTACATTCTCATTGGGATCTTGTACCTTTACATGATGTATCTTGGTTCTTATTTTTTCCCCATCCCCCTGCCCTCCCTTCAAGCCCTCCAGTCCTCCCTATTTACAAAGACTTTGTCTCCATTTTTTTTCTTTTCTCATATTTTTTCTTTTCCCTTCTTTCCTTTCCCCTACCCCTCCCACTTCCCCTACTCCTTTAGACCTTTACTTCCTATTTCACAATATCAATTGTACATTTTGATCCTTACTTACACTTTTAGTTTTTCACACCAGAGAAAGTATTCAGTATTTACACATGTGTGTCCTATTTAAGAAATAATCTGATTTAAACCTGTCTATTTATTACAGTCCTGGAAAGCTAAGTGGCCAATTGCAAGATTTACAAGTGTTTCCTTAGCTACTGTGGGCCTCTACTACATTTCCTACACTGTTAAAAAAAATTATGTAGATTATTTCCTGCTGTGAAATTCTTGGCTATTTTTCTAATTTACTTAGTGGAATATTTTTTTCTAATGCAATAATTTGCTCTAAAGAAAATTTTGTTTCCTGTACTGAATATCTTATATTACTTATAAAAATATTTTGGTTTTTTATTATTTTAATTTATTTTATAGTTGATACACAAAATATAAATTTTAAACATATTAATGAGCTGCTATGCAATGGCTGAATGTATGGATACTCTGTGCAGTGTTCAGATCAGACCAAATTCATCTGTCATCTGTATTCCCAAGTTTTCACCAATTCCTCCCCACATTCCCTACTGAATGTAAGCTGAGGAGTGCTCTGCCCCTGACCAACATCGCAGCCATTTCTACGGTTTTTATTTTGAGACAAGGTTTTGCCAAGTTGCACAGGCTGACTTTGAACTTGTGATTATTCTGCCTCAGCCTCAGCCTCCTGATAGTTGGGATTATAGACTTGTGCTGCTATGCCTACCACTTTTATCACTTCCGTATGGTAAAAATTTTACAAATCCCTCCTGCCCTCAGCCTCCAGAAATGCACATCACTGCTATCCATAGTCACCTCACTGTACCATAGCACACCACAATTTCTCATTCCAACCCAGTTATAATACAACTGAGCATCCACTGATCACCCTTTCCCCATCTCTTATCTCTCTCTTCCCCCCTAGTTGCCCTGTCCTCTACTAACCACCATTCTGCTCTCAACTTCTCTGAGGTCAATGGATTTTTAGATTCTGCATGTGAGTGAGATCATGGGATACTTGTATTTCTGTGCTTGGCTTATTTCACTTAACAATGTTCTTTGGGTTGACCATGTTGTCTCAAATGACAGGATTTATTTATTTTTAAGGTTGAATAGTATTTCGTTATAGAATCCATCACACCTTCTCTTGTCATTCATCTGTTGATGGACAGTTAGGTTGATCCCCTATCTTGTTATTTTGAGTAATGACCGTGGGAATACGGATGTCTCTTAGACATACTGATTTGATTTATTTTGGATATATGCCCAGAAGTAGGATGCCTAAATCTTATGGTAGTTCTACTTCTTATTTTGTGAGAAAATTCCATATTGTTTTCTGTGATGTTCTAATTTACATTCCCATCAACAGTATGGAAATGTTCCCCTTTCTCCACATCCTCACCAACACTTGTTATCTTTTGGCTTTTTGGTAATAGCCACTCCAATAGATATTAAGCAATATCTCATTGTTTTAATTTGCATTTCTCTGAGGATTTGTGATTATTTTTTATATCTTATATAATATTTGTATATTCATTTGAGAAATGTCTATTCAGAACCATTGTCTATTTTTTAATCTTGTTGTTTGTTTTCCTCCTACTGATTTTGGGACTAATATCTCATCAGATCTATGGTTTTCACATATTTTCTTTCATTCTTTATGATATCACTATTTCCTTTTCGTTTTAATTTAATGTAATGTATTCTCATTTGTATATTTTTGCTTTTGATCCCTATGCTTTTTAAAATTATTGCCCAGATCAATACCATAGTGCTTTTCTCCCATGTTTTCTCCTAGTAGTTTTAGAATTTCAGGTCTTATGTTTAAGTCTTTAGTTCATCTTGAGTTGATTTTTGAGTCTGGTGTGATTTTAATGTTGAAACTCATTGTTTTGCTTTTATCTATCCAGAATCACTTACTGAAGAGGATGTCTTTCACCACTTTTGTCAAAATTCACTGGCTGTAATTACATAGATTTATATCTATGCTCTCCCATCTGTTCCATGGATCTATGTGTCTGTTTTTATGACAATATCATGATATTTTGTTTACTCTGTGTTTAATTAAGGTCAAGTAGTGTGATACTTCCACATTTGTTTGCACTTTTTTGTTGTTGCTGTTGTTCAAAATATTTTTGGATACTCAGGAATTTTTAAGGTTCCAATTGAATTTCACTGGATTTTTTTAAGGAATTCCGTTAAACCAGATCGCTTGGGTAGTGTGGACGTTGTGACAACATTCTTTCAGTCGATAAGTACAGAGTATCTTTCCATACACTTTTGCCCTCCTCAATTTCTTTTTTTTCTTTTACTTTTAAAAATTAGCTCCTATTGAGACATTTTGTTTCCAGTACTGAGGATTCAACCCACGGCCTCACAGTGAGCCACATCTCCAGCCTTTTATTTAATTTTTATTTTGAGACAGGGTGGGGCTAAATTGTTCTGTCTAGGCTTAATCTTGAATCCTACTGTGTTAACCTCTTAAATTGCTTAAATGGGTGTATGTTACTATCTTTCATATTTTATAGTTTTTGGGCTACAGGTATTTTACCTCTTCAGTTACATTCATTCCTAAGTATTTTATGTTTTTTTGTAGATGTTGTAAATGGAACTTCATTCTTGATTTCTTTTCAGAGTAATTTGTTGTTAGTGCATAGAAATACTACCAATTCTTCATGTTAATTTTGTATCTGACTTTAAAGGAAGATCTCTCACATTTCTATCAATACGTATGATGTTAACTGTGGGCTTGTGACATATTGCCTTTATGATGTTTCGATACATTCCCTCTATATCTAACTGGTTGAGAATTTTGCCAAATGCCCTTTCTGCATTCACTAAAATGATCATATGGTTTTTATCTTTCATTTTCTTAATGTGGTGCATCACATTTATGTATTTGCATATGTTGAACTGCTTTGCATCCCTAGAATAAATCTCACTTTTTCTTAGTGAATGATCTCTTTAATGTTCAAGCATTTTAAAAAGTTTTTATGGAAAGGGGAGGAAAACTGCTTTGAAGATACTATGAATTAAGACAAAGCTACATGGTTGGGTGGTTGTATTAGTCAATCTGAGACTAGATCTCAGAGGATAAAAGATGATAAGGTCCTGCATCTTATGAAGTAGGCTTATGAAGTGATTAAACAATACGTCAAAAAGAGCAGGTTTTTTAAAGATTTTTTTCAAATCCCTCTCTCCTCTCCATTCTTTTCAGGCAATTTAATAATTATTTGCCTGGATTTTGTATTTTGATGGATTGAGCTGCATAAAATCTTAAACTACTGCATGAATCAAGTTAAATGTAATGAGTGGGTATCATGGGAACCAAAATGTTATTTATGCAATTGTTCTATAGTGGAACATACAATTCAGAGTTCTAAACATGAAAGCAAAAGTAGAAATTTGAAAAATTCCATTTGCAAATCAAGATAATTGCAATCTTAAAATATTTTAAATACCTTATATCTTTTAATTTAGAGATGAAAACTGATAAATTCATTTATTTCTTTAAGAGTATATGATAAGGTATTTGAAATTCTTTCCTACAGAGTAATAGTTTTCAATTTGAGATCCATGAACTACTAAAATCATTATGCCCTATTTTGTGAGCATATGGCTGAGGAAAATGCTCACAATGAGAAGCAATATAAACATTTATTCCCCACTTGTCCACTCAAGTCTACTGATAGAGACTAAATATGTTCTGTTTAGCATTTTAAGTTTTCCTATTCTTTAGAAACAACTTACTTTTATTACAGTTATAGGGGAAGGAGATGTTATTTTTATTTGCTTTTGTTGATGCCTTTAAGGAGGCTCTGGTGGAATCTGTATGAGAAACATGGCCTTATTTCTTCCTATTTCCACTTTTCTTGGTTTGGGCTGGATGCCTGCAAGGTAAATTCTAGATTTTCCTCCTTTTAACTGCCTCTGCCTTTTCCCTTCTCTTTTTCTCCCAGCAATACCTGTCTTCAGCTACCCTCCTCAGTAGCCTTATCTTTTGTCTTAATTGCAGCATCCATAAACAATGTGATTTTGTCTTCAGGATTAACCAGACACCCAAGTTTAACAATTTGTAGAATATGTGTGTCTTTGAGTATGTGTGCATGTGAATGCAGATATATATTATTTCTTCTCAAATGTCTCAACTGAAGTTAAAAATTGTTTTTTTTTAACCTGAGAAAACTCTAGATAATTATTTTCATAGCCCATGCCAGTTAACGTCAATAAAATACATTAGCTTTCTATATGTCTGTACAATATATAACTCCAATGATGAGTTAGTTTTAAATGAATCTTGCCACTTCACTTAAAAAAAGTCTTGATAGCTATAGACTTGCAAAATGAGGGCTGAGGTTTGTGCCTTATGTTTTCTTCTTTCCAACTAAAGGGGAGAATCAAATTGAAGACATCCTTTAAAGTTACTATCTCAATGAGCTATAATATATAACTCATAAACTGTTTTTATAATTACCGTTTACGAGAATAAAATTTTAGTGAGTAGTTTGTAAAATTTATCTCCCTCTTATATAGATAATTCACATATAGCTCTGTGGTAGTAGATTCACAGCATAATCTTGTAAGTTTCTTTTTTTCTTCTCATTATTCCAAGTCCTTTATTCCAACCTAAGAAGGTCTGGCTCACTAATATGAGCTATAATAAATGTAGACTGTGCATTGGTAAATCTTCTCATTAAAAACTACAGTCTACATATCACTCCTCTTCACATGTAACAAAAGAAATAGAAATTTTGAACAAGAAACTTTGACCTGGGGAACAAATCTACTGGGCGTCTTAATACAATGAACCTATCTATTGAGGTTTTACACTTACTTGACTTAATGTTTATTACAATCCAGTGAATAGGATTATTATCTCCCATATGTTATATATGATGAGACTAAGGCTGACAGAGTTTGAATAACTTGTTCTAGTTGGCATAGCTAGCAGTTGCCAATACAAGGAGTCCAGCTCTGCAGAGTTATTCTGCATATTTCTGAAGCTGGTACAGGTGGATCAGCAACAGCAGTGGCAATGCCAGCGGCAGTTCCTCCTCCACATTAACCTACATACCCTTTCATGCTGAATTTTCATCCTTAGGGCCACATATGCATCCATGTATTACCTGTCTGCATTTTATTTGTAGAAAAATTGTGAGTTAATGTAAATCCTCTCATTTGTCTTGAATATATTATTCCTCATTTTCTTAAAGACACATTTGTACATTTTGAACTGTAACTTCAACTTCAGGATTCTCCCCAGTTCAAAGGCCTTTTACACCCACACTCGGCCATGGTCATCCCCTCATAGTGGTACTTGAGGGTGGGCACCCCCATGTCATCCTTATAGAGGATGGAGATGGGGCTCGGTTCGGTGGGCACGCAGCAGGCTTTGCCATCTTCTTGGGGTGCTTGAGGCACACCAGGGTCTGCACAATGGCATGTTTCGTTGGAGTCAGGTCATCGCTCAGGGGGAAGAAACAGCCACCTTTACACTCATAGGCATCGTACTCCTTGGGTGCGATGATCCAGCTGTCCCAGCCGATGTCCTTGAACTTCACCCACAGGGAAGTCTTCTGACAGTAGCTTCCAGCCCCGATGCTTCTCTTCTGTCTGGCTAACAGTGACCCCATGGCTATGTGGCCTGCCACGACCTTCTCCTCTCCTTCTTCCTCTTCCTCACCGTGGCCCTCGATCGACTCCCCATAGCCGTTCCTGGGTGTCTTTCTGAGCACACTTTCTTGCTCATGGCCAATCATCTCCCTGAGCTAAAGAGATAATTTCTTGCTAGATTTATCTGCCCCTCTAAAAGTAGAACTCCTGATCTTTGGTGGCCTGCATTAAGGATGACGTCTGTGAAGAAATAGATTAGGGGTTAGCAATGCCCAAGGCCTATTCTGGAAGCAGGAGATCATGCATGTCCCTTAGTATTTCTTATCCTACTGAGGGATGCAAAATTTTCAGCATGTCTTTCAAATCAAAACTGTTGCTCTGTGCCCTGGTATTCTTCCTACAGACAAGTCTTCTTTTTCCAAATTTTAAGGATTTATATCGGCAAGACTTGACTATGGAGTGTAATGCATTTGCTTTGACTTTTATGTGAGGGAGTAGACCTCTGTCTTCTCTCGCCTTCACTTAACACCTCAGAGAAAATTACATTGATCAATGTTTCTTCATGGCCCTCTGTCATAAGACAGATGTTGCATGTAAGTTAAACAAGACGTGCCCCTGTTGTCTCCAAAAGGCCATATGTATCTCTGAAGACCTTTCAATGTTATTGTCAATTCTCTGCCTACTAAGAACCCTTCTGAGCCTTTTCTCAAAGGAAAGAGAGATTTTCTTTGGTTACATTTTAGCTATAAAGCTAGTCAATTCCCAGGCCCTGCTGCATGCTCAGGTGTGAAAGCACAGACTTGTTTTATTAAAAAGTATTGAGATGTCACCCTGAACTCCATAGTGTCTTCCATGCTCTAATTGTTTTCTCCCTAGACCTTTGTGCTGTTTCACAGGCTTCAGGAGCAGAGGCATTGGTATTGGCTCTTCATATCTTTGAAACATGCCTGGTGAGTTTTTAATCTAGAGGGAAGGAAATATTCTTATTCACTATATGGAACACTGTTATGTGCTCTCTGAGCTTAAAAAAGCCTCAGTTTCTGTCATCTTGACAAAGAAAGATAATAAAATGACTACAATATATTGAGCTAAAGGGAAACATAGTTCCATAGTCACTCTCGTCAATATTTTTATGAGCATTTAATATACATCAAGCATACCATATACATCAGCTCATTGACTCTTCCCAGTGACAATGAAAGGTAGTTGCTGTTCTTCTCCACTTAATATTCATAGAAACTAGATACAGAGAGGTTAACCAATCTGCTTCTGATCGTAAAAATAGTAAGAGGTGGAGCTTTAATTCAAAGCCAATTGATACATTTTTCTGTTTTTAGTCTGCTGAGTATGGACAGCAAGACTTTAGTAACCTTGAGATTATCAAAAGCATTCTGAACAAAAAGTTATAGCTAATAAACTATATGCATGGCAGGTGCTTAATAGAATGATTGTTTTAATAGTGAATGAATCCCAGAGTTGGCTGTATCATATATAACACAGACATTTGTAACACTTTGTGGTCCCAATCTCATGTAAGAGCTCTTCTCAGCCATGCAAATGGAAGTTTGTTGATATTAGGGTTCAACACATGTCCCTCTAACTGAAATACCCAGATTTGCTCACTTCTTTATGTTGCTATTGTCACTTTTCTTGGCCTTGGCCTTGGAGCATTCTTTACTTTTTAACAGGTTCATCATGCATTTGTTTGTTTGTTTTCTTTTGTTGAGGCAAGTTCTTACAATGTAGTTCAAACCAGCCTTGAACTCACTATGTAGCCCAGGCTGCCCTCAAACCTGTGATCCTCCCGCCTCAACATCAGCAGCATACACTGCTTAGAAATATGTTTTTAAACATTATATCTACTGTCCTTAGTTGTTCCCAGTAGCCTGATTTTTCAAGGTCTCTTTTACACATACTATTGGAAACAGAAGTCTAATATACTATTTATTTTTAAAATCCTTAAATAAATACTGAACACTCATTATGTTAAATCTGAATGAAGCATACATAAATGTTATTGTATTTTTCTGTAATTTTTCTGTATTTTTAATGAAAAAGTCTTTCCTACATTTTAAAGAGATTGATATTCTATCAGGGAAAAACATCAGTACATTTGAAAATCCTTAGCTTTCCCTTCCCTTTAAATGACTCCCATTTCCCTTCAGTGAAAGTCATTTTCCCTATGGCACTTCTGAGAGCACCTCTTCTCCCCTTTCATCTCACATTTGGTGGTGGAAACCCCAGAGCAATAAGCAGAAGCCTAGAGGCATTTCTGCTGCCTTTGTCTATAAAGAGTGGTGACTACTAAATCTTTATACTAACTTTATAACCTTTTAAAAATTTCTTTGCAAAAGTTATCTGCTCCTTCATCCCTATTTTCTAGGGGACAGGGGAGCTTTGCACTATAATTTTAAATCTGAAATAAATTTTGCTATCACCAAAAGCAGCAGATACTAACCTATACATAGGGGATTTAAAAACTAAAATCAATGCATTTCCATTCTCCGCCAACCTAGATCTCAATTACAAATGCAGCTTTCTACCCCCTACTCCCTTGTTTCTGCTTCCAAATACAGGTCGAAGGCGTTACATGGTTGGGTCAACACTATAATTTGTATCAGCAGGATATACCCAGACAGGATGCCATCTGTTAAATGACTCACAGTGAGAGAAAGGAAGCACATGATAGGCTGTTAGGGGCTGAACTTTGTAAAACTGAGGACTCATAAAAGGAACTCTTCTAGCTTCGCGGGAGTGTTTTAGGGTTAGAATGTGAACAGACCAGAACAAACATGAAATCTGATTAAATTTAAAATATGCTCATGGTTATCACTTTTCAAATACATGTATTTCTATATTTTTATTATTCTATTAGAAAAATGGATGGATAGTCTACATATGGAACTAAAAGTGCATTTCTTTTTGGATACTTCTAGAATCATTGATGTGTAATTCTTTACTTCACAATACCTATGTGCTTTATGTGTAGAAATCTACAAATATTTATTTTGGTTCCAATTGTTTTGGAATGTCTCATAATTTAAAGAACTAAATTAATAAAAATTCAAGTATAAATGTATTTTTTAACCTCCAATACAATTTAAGTATCCCTATGCATTTTAAATGATCAGAAAATAAAAAGTTCTTTTTCAACTATATATATTTTTCAAACAAAAACCACAATTACAGCAAAACTATTATTGGACAAAGGCTGTGAAAAATTGTTATTGAACAAAGAATAATGAATTAGGCAGAATGTGACATCACAAGTTTGGCCTCAGGAGAAAATGTTTCCCACTTGTATTTGTCCAATAAAAGATTGTAAGTTGACTTTTTGATATACTAGGAATACAATTTTCTGATCTTTAATGCATTTTCATTTTTTGCTCTTTCATTGTTGTTCCATAAAATTCATTTACTCTCTAGCCATTAAGTTTTTTTTTTTTTTAAATCAAACTCTAGATAAAGTGCAGCTCTACATTTATGGAAGATAGAGCACCGGGTGATGCATATGTGACTTATGGTCAGCGCATTGTTTTATGAGCGGCCTTTGGAAAATAGGAAAGGATAAGAGCCGTACAGAGGAGACGCATTATTTTGGTAGACTGTACGTAAATATTGGAGGCATCAAAAATGAGCAAGATAGCCATATGTACATGATTTCAACACATAATAAAATTTTCCTATGAATGACAAACATTCGAATACTCTGATTTTAGAGTTCTCCTGGGTAAGACAGAATTGATTCTACATGAATATACCTTTTCAGGGATTTCTGAATTACTCAAACTTTGAGTAAGAGACTTCTCACACTTTGTTGATTTCTATGTTTTTCTTGTTCTACTGCCTCCCTCTTTTATTTGACTGTTTTACAGTTTTCTTTTTTTCTTTAAAATATGTATATGCATACATACTCTCACACATTTAATTAGTAAGTAGAAATAATTTAAAGCAATATCTTAAGGTCCAGAGTGTCAAATTAAAAGTTTTCCAACTAATAATTATTTGAAGGTACTAAAATCCCTTTACAATTAAGAAATTAAAAGCCCTAGAAAGAAAACAGTTTTGTTGCATGAATCTGAAAATTGAGCTACTCAAAATACGTATGAAATTATCTGTAACTGAAAGTTTGTACCCTGTGACCATATCTCTCTTTTTCCTTCATTCACTTGCCCTAGTAACCATTATTCTACTCTCTCTTACTAGGAGTTAAATTTTCTTTAGATTCCATGTATGAGATCATGCAGTTTTTGTCTTTATATGTCTATTTTTTTAATTTACCATAATCTCCAGATTCATCCATGTTGTTGCAAATGGTAAAATTTCCATCTTTTTCAAGGTTGAATATTATTCTTTTACACACAAGCATACACACATGTACAGACACCATTTGTTTAATCCATTCTTACATCTGTGGATACTTCAGCTATAAATAAATACAGAGTGCTAATTTATAGTTCAGTGACTAGTGTTAAACATAGTGTACTATGTATTAGTGTATTCACAACACAAATAATACACATTCACACAAAGGTAACTATGCGAGATGATGATATTAACTTAATTATGATAATTGTATTTCAGTGTATGTATATTTCAAGATCACATGCCTTCAATATATATAATCTTTGTGGATGTGGAAAAAATGTAGTCAACAATCTTGTTCAAAAATTTTGCCCCCATTTTAGGAATTTATGGAAGAGGACAATTTTTTCAATATTTTAGTAATCTGTCAAATGTGTTAAATATAATGCTTTCTACTTGAAAAGAATATCTTTAAAATTCTCTAAATAGCAAAACATAAAGACTCAAAAACTATGTTGAACCAAAATAAAATAAAAATAAAAATAACCATCACAAAGGATTAAATAAACAAAATTATCTCAGCTACTCATACTTATTCATTATGAACTGATGTTTATTTTCAAAATTATGATTCTTAACTTTACTATGATCCCATAAATTGGCTCTTATGTTTCTTTTCCCTCTTATGTCAATAGTAAATACTATTTTCTAATAGAGCTATTAGTACTATAATTTTGTTGGAGTTTTGAAAGCAGTCAAAACTTATGATCATGTTTAATGATAGATAAGTGTACATTTTTGATACTACTTTGTATCATATATATTTCAAACTATTTAGGGGTGGAGGAAAAATTTACATGAAACTAGTCTGATGTTTGGCTGTATCTTTTCCCTTGGTAAGGAAAAGAGAAAAGGTGCTGTGAGGTAATACCATGACATGACCAGTGCAGAGGGAGGGAGAAGGATGGCTAATACGCTGGTGAGACTCACAGAGCTGTTTCTTGCTTTTCACAAGAACTCCCAACAATTTTATTCTCTCCCTATCTGTAATTAATTACTTTAGGATCAGTTTTAATCTGAAAGGTTAAATCTTTTTATCCAACTGCTTGGCAAAAGACAATTTCACATTAGTATTTTTAACATTGCTTCATTTCTTTTGGATGATGGGTTACATAACAAGTCCTTTGTAAGGGGCCGGGGATTTAGCTCAGTGGTTTCGCCGCCTGCTGCGCAAGCACAAGGACCAGAGTTCGATCCACGGTACCAAAAAAAAAAAGAAGTCCTTTGTAAATTGTATTAATTACTGGGTACATTTCATCTTTTTTTTTTTTTTGTATCAGGGATTGAACTCAGGTTCTTGTGTTTGTGAGCCAGGTGCAGTGCCAAGGAGCTAAATCCCTGGCCCACTGGGTACATTTCTTGTTTTGGGAAATTCAAATCTGTCTTTACTTTTATTGTTATTTCTCTAATGTTTTATGATCTCTACAAAATTTGATGGGATGACTTTTGTTTACACTTAGATTTTGGTTAATTCTATATTACCATCATCATCATCATCACATGGTTGTATGTGTTATGTATGTGACACATTGGTGCCTCCTCTTCTTTCGTTTTCCCTTCTCAATTTTCTATTTGATTAATGTTAACACAAATCCACTCAAAATAGCATTCTAATCTTGACTTGATTTGGCAGAAACAACAAAATGATGCGCCATTGTGTAGGGTGACTCACCCTTAAGATTGTTCAGATAAGGATTAAATTTTTCTCTATGTTTTTGTATTATTAATTATTATAGTGGGTTTTCTTTTCTTTGGTTTCCACAACAAATGTCATGGTTTTACACCTACCTGGAATTCTGTATAACATGCTTTTTCTCGAGAATACAAATTTCATAGGTAAAGTAAGAATGAGTAAAGAACCAGGGAGAGCATAAAAGATACATTTTATAATCTATCAAGATAAAATATTAGCATCTTGTTTTTCTCACTTAATATTAAAACACTCTGTAAAATCATTGGCAGTAGCTTTTACTTGCATTTCTCCAGTTTTCTTGACATATATGATGACATATGGGAGACTTTTTTCACGGCACTGACTAGTTTTGTTTCCACACAAGCCAGCTAAGGAAATAATAAGCAAAAGTACATGTATAAACATAATAGGATGTTGAATTGGTAAAAGCCAGTGTAACACATGAGATTGTCATTTTAAGGAATGGTGATTATTGTTTCATGAATTTTTGCATATTTTTTATTTACCACTCTAAACAGGTTTTTTTTTTTTTTTTGGTACTTGGGATCAAACACGGGTCCTTGCACTTGCAAGGCAGGCAGTGGAACTATTGAGCTAAATCCCCTGCCCTACCACACTAAAGAGTATGTCTGTGCATTTCCTTCACCAAACCCCTCCTTACGATCTTGCATGTTGCTTAGACAGAAATCCCTCTCTGAGGCCTATCCCAGTGTCATTGCTTTTTGTGACCAAATTTTAGTGTCTATTGGGTGAAGGACAGTACCACTTTTAAGAGATTGGGTCTTGGCTGTGCCACTAAATAATTGGTGCTCTTGAGAAAGGCTCTTAACCTCTTTGGAATATAGTTTACTCAATTATAGTACATTTACAATTTCCTACATGACCTATGATCTAGTTTGCTAAAGTTCTATGATTCATTTGAGGTTTTGCTCCTTTTAGTCTAAACCTCATTGTCCTCTAACTCCATGCTCCTTTGAAAATCCAGGTGTTTAATCATGGAGTGAAAATAGAAGTAGAATTAAGAAAGTCATGAGGATAACAACTTGGTTAAAAAATATTACAAGAACAGTATGAGTAAAGAAGTTTTGAAGTCTTGTCCTAACCTTTTTGTCATTTTCTTGTCTTTCCCAGCAGTCATGCGTTTCACATACACATATTCATTAAGCAAACATTACCGAACATCCTTGAAAGATTAGTTGCTAGTCAGGCTCTCAGGACCTAAGTATGAGCCAGACACGGAGTCAGAAATGTCAGCTGGGGGAAGACAGAGACAAGAAAGCTGAAACTTTCTCTGACTGAGCAACACACACACTGCATGCAGCAAACTGGAGACAGGAAATCCAGAATAATGGCAATATTTCCTCCTCTCTTATATTTTGTTATTCCATCCCTGTCTCCTTCATGCTCTTACTGTAGCCTAATGCAAAATTGTGAGCTCTGGAATTGACTTCCTGCAATGAAATTTCAGCTCTTTTGTCTACCTTGTGTTCCTTGAAAGGCATTTAACCTCCTTGTCAGTTTTTTAATCTGCAAAATAGGGAGAACAATAAAAATGTCTATATCATAAAACTGTGAGTATTGCATGCCTGGGGACGGCTGGGCCCAGAGCCGCGGAGTCTTCATCCTGGCGAGCGGGCGATCGCGGCCAGTGCTACTTGGCGGTATGGAGTGGCCAGTGGGTGAGCATACGCACGAGGCACTGCTTTTCATGCCCCTCGTGCCGCTATAGCCTTGGAAGAGCCCCTTTATTCCTCGACTCCGTTGTGTCCCCTCACGAACTGCGGTGCTACTCACCTAACCGCCCTGCTTTTGCTCCCGCACTGCATGCTGCGCTCTCTCCGCTTCCCCGGCGGACAGCAGGGACCAGTTGGCGCCCGTGCATCCCGGCCCGGATTGTGGGTGATCATCTCCTGGAAGCAAGAGGTTATGGAGGAGAACTCTTCTGCAGGATAGGAGGAGAAAAAGGGTCTCTGTATGTAGCCAAGTTGGCCTCGAACTCACCAGGATTCTTCTGCCTCAGCCTCCCAAGTGCCGGGATTATAGGCACATGTCACCACGTCTGGCTGTAATAATTTTTTTTTTTTTTTTTTGGTACCGGGGATCGAACTCAGGACCTTGCATTTATGAGGCAGGCGGCAAAACCACTGAGCTAAATCCCTGGCCCTGGCTGTAATAATTTTTATACGAACATTTTTGAGTTATAGAATGAATCATCTGAGTTTCCATTGTTTCTTATGGGAAATTTTACTTTGATATACGAGTGCTTTGGATTACAAGCATGTTTCTAGGACAAGTTTTACTATGTATATATAAAATGTTCAAAATATTTAGTTGTGTTTATAAGGAATAATAGAGAAAAGTACATGCACTCCATCTTCCCAGAAATGGAACATGGACATTTTCTTTTCCTCTGAATGGTGTTTCACCTCCCTGGTCTCTGGGCACTAAATGATAGCAGCTCTGCTTAGACATAGTGGCAAAAAAATCTTGGTTTAGAATTATTTAAATTTGCTTTTGGGAGTCGTGCTGAACACGCCGAATCAGCCCGTACCCGGCAACAATCCACTGGACACCCCCTCCCCGCTCCTCTGTAGAGCCACCTGGTTCCACACTACAAAGATGCAGAGGACACCAGACCACCAGACCACTGTACTGAGTCCTTCCGCTCCCAGCCAAGAGGTAGAGGCTTCTGAGCCACTGTCCCACTGCTCCTAGTCCAGAGGAAGGGGCTTCCTGGCCACCATCCCTCCTGCTGCTCCCAGCCCAGAGGAAAGGGCTTTTGGGCCACCATCCCTAACACTGCTCAAGCCCCTGGCCCACCTCTCCCAGGGCAGAGAAGGTAATCCATGCAGGCGTCAACAGCCCCTCCCCTCCAGTTGAAATGAGAAAACACATAAATAAGTCTCAAAACCAGACTTCCAGATCACCTACAGCAACCCCAAAGGGAAATGAGATGGAACACTCTGATACTCAACAACCTGGACCCACTGAACTGGCAGTAAAAGGGGATCTGGAAAAAATGAAATCAGAAATAATTTCCCAGATAACAGGAGAAATTGTGCTCCTAGTGAAAGACATGATTAATAAATCTAAAGAGGAGCTCAGGAACATGATGGAATCCCAACATAGGAAACAAATGGAATCCATAAAACAGATGCAAATAGATTTCCAGGACATGAAAAACTCCACTGAAAGTCTACACAGCAGAATGAGCCAATGTGAGGACAGAATTTCAGATATAGAAGATAAGATTGAAATTAGTGACCAGGAAAAGAAAAATTGCTTCAAAATTATAAGGGAACATGAGAAATCAATCCAGCAGCTGATAGATGGTTGCAAAGAAGAATACCATAAGACTGATTGTAGTCAATGAAGAAACAGGAGAGAGTGCAGATGACATAAAAAACTCTTCACAGAAATAATGACAGAAAACTTCCTAAGCAGGGGAAAAGAGCTTGACATACAGACAAGTGAGGCATATAGGACTCCAAATAGCCTTGATCAAAAAAAATCTACACATAGGCATATAATTGTTAAGATTCCAGAAACTCAATAGAAGAACAAAGTTCTACAAGCAGTTAGAGAAAAGAAACAAATCACATAAAAAGGGAAGCCCATCAGAATCACAGTAGACTTCTCAACACAAACCATCAAGGCAAGAAGAGCTTGGAGTGACATATTCCAAACCCTAAAAGAAAACAGCCTCCAACTCTGATTGATGTACCCTGCAAAACTATCTTTCAAAATTGATGGAGAAATAAGATACTTTCATGACAAAGAGTACCTTAGGAACTTCATGAATACCAAACCAGCACTCCAAAGAATTTTACACAATATCCTAGGAACAGACATTGAGGATCACAACCCCAGGAAGCAAAGCAGTATGAACCCATCAGGCATGACAAGAAATTAAATGTAAAGGGGGAGAACCCAACAAAAAGAAAAGTCATGACAATGACAAGTCAATACGTTTCAGTTATAACGATTAATGTTAATGGTCTCAATTCACCAATAAAAAGAAATAGACTGGCAGAATGGGTCAAGAAGCAAAATCCAACAATATGCTGCATATAAGAAACACACTTCATTCGAAAGGAAACTCATAGACTGAAAGATAAAGGGTGCAAAACAATGCTCCATGCGACGGGAACCCAAAAAAAAAGCAGGATTAGCTGTCCTCTTTGCAGATCAAGTAGATTTCAAACTAACACTGATTAAGAGAAGTGAAGAAGAACACTACATCCTTGTAAAGGGAAGAATCCAAGAGGAAGAGATGACAATCATAAATATCTATGCTCCAAACACTAGTGTGCCCAACTATATAAAACAAATACTAACAGATATGAAAAGTCATATATGCACTAATACAATTGTAGTGGGGGACCTCAACACCCCACTGTCACAAATAGATAGATCAACTGGACAAAAAATAAGTAATGAAATACTAGAACTCAATCAAACTCTTGAACAAATGAACTTAACAGATATTTACAGAGTATTCCACCCCACAAAATCAGAATACACATTCTTCTCAGCTGCGCATGGGTCATTCTCTAAAATAGACCACATACTCACATATAGAACATGTTTAAGTAAGTGCAAAGGAATTGAAGTTACCCCCTGTATATTATCAGACCATAGGGTGATGAAATTGGAGATCCATAGCAAAAGAAACTCAAAAAATTTCATAAACATTTGGAAATTTAACAACACACTTCTGAATAACCAATGGGTCACAGAGGAAATTAAAGAAGAAATCAGACAGTTCCTTCAATTAAATGACAATGACAATACAGCATATCGGAATCTATGGGACACAATGAAAGCAGTCTTATGAGGGAAATTCATAGCAGTGAATATGCATATTAGGAAAACAGAATGAGGCCAATTAAACAACCTGATGCTGAACCTCAAGCTTCTAGAAAAAGAAGAGCAGGACAACCCCAGAGCTCATTCAAGGGAGGAAATTATAAAGATCAGAGGAGAAATCAATGCAATGGAGACTAAGAGAACAATAGAAAAAATCAATGAAGCCGAGTTGGTTAATCGAAAGAATCAACAAAATTGACAAATCCTTAGCCAACCTTATCAGAAAAAGGAAAGAAAAAGTCCAAATCCATGCAATTAGGAATGAAAAGGGTGAAATTACAACAGACCCTGCAGAAATCCAGAGGATCATCAATACCTACTTCCAGAACCTATACACCAATAAGATGGACAGCACAGAAGAAATGGACAGATTCCTAGATACATATGAATTACCAAAGTTGAATGAAGAAGACCTAAAAATTCTGAACAGCCCAATATCAACCAATGAAATTGAAAGTGTAATTAAAAACTTATCAACTAAGAAAAGCCTGGGCCCTGATGGCTTCACTGCTGAATTCGACAAGACATTTAGAGAGGTACAAAACTCTTCAATGAAATTGAAAGGGAAGCAATGCTCCCAAATTCATTCCTGGAAGCAAGCATCACCTTGATCCCCAAAGCAGAGAAAGACCCAAACGAAAAGGAGAAGTATAGGCCAATCTTGCTAATGAACATAGATGCAAAAATCCTTAGTAAGATACTGGCAAACAGAATGCAGAAGATCATCAAGAAGATCATACACCCTGATCAAGTGGGATTCATCCCAGGGAGGCAGGGATGGTTCAATATATGAAAATCAATCAATGTAATACACTATATCAATAGAGCCAAGGACAAAAACCATATGATTATCTCCATAGATGCAGAAAAAGCATTTGACAAAATCCAACATGCATTTATGATAAAAACTCTACAAAAAATCAGAATAGATGGTCTCTACCTCAAATTGATAGAAGCCATCCATGCAAAACCAACAGCCAATATCATACTAAATGGTCAAAAACTGAAATCCTTCACACTAAAATCAGGAACAAGACAAAGATGTCCACTATCCCCACTCTTGTTCAATATAGTTCTGGAAACATTAGCCACAGCAATTAGACGAGAGAAAGAAATAAAAGAAATAAAGATAGGAAATGAAAAAGTCAAATTGTCATTATTTGCAGATGACATGATACTCTATAGAGAAGACCCCAAGAACTCCACCAAAAGTCTTCTAGACTTAATAACCAAATTCAGTCAAGTAGCTGGTTACAAGGGCAACACACAAAAATCAATAGCTTTCCTCTACACCAATGACAGACTCACTGAGAGAGAAATAGGGCAAATAATTCCTTTCACAATAGCATCCAAAAAACTGAAATACCTAGGAATCAACCCAATGAAAGAAATCAAAGACCTCTTCTCTGCAAACTATGGCAGTCTGAAAAGAGAGATTGAAGATGATATGAGAAAACGGACAGACATCCCCTGCTCCTGGGTAGCAAGGATTAATATAGTGAAAATTGCCATACTTCCAAAACTGCTGTATAGATTTAATGCAATTCCAATTGAGAGCACAGCAGCATACTTCATAGACCTTGAGAAAACAATCCAAAAATTCATTTGGAACAAGAAGAGACCCAGAATAGCAAAAGTAATTCTCAGTAACAGAGACATGGCACGGGGTATCACAATCCTCAACCTACAACTATACTACAAAGCTACTGTGATAAAAACAGTATGGTACTGGCAAAGAAAGAGACCTGAGGAGCAGTGGAATAGATCAGAAGATGCAGAAACAATGCCAGACACACTCAGCCATCTCATCTCCTTCGATAAAGGAGCCAAACACCCTCACTGGAGGAAAGATAGCCTCTTGAATAAATGGTGCTGGAAAAATTGGGTTTCAACTTGCCAAAGATTCAAACTAGACCTATATCTCTCACCATGCACTCAACTAAAATCAAAATGGATTAAAGATCTAAATATTAGGATAGAAACTCTGAACCAGTTGGAACAGAGGTTAGGTAGAACTCTTGAAGATATTGGTGTAGGAAAAGATTTTATGAACAAAACCTCAGTTGGCCATGAACTAGTACAAACAATCAACAAGCAGGATCTCTTCTTATTAAAAGGCTTCTGCACAGCAAGAGAAACCACCAGCAGTGTGAAGAGACAACCCACAATGTGGGAAAAAATCTTCACCTGCTCTTCCTCAGACAAAGGTCTACTCTCTCGAATCTATAAAAAACGTAAAAAAATCAGACCTTCCAAATTGAAAGACCCAATATGAAATTGGGCATCTGAAATGAACAGACATTTCTCAGATAAAGAAGTAGAAATAGCAAATAAATACATGAAAAAATGTTCAACATCACTGGTCTTTCGAGACATGCAAATGAAAACAATGCTGAGATTCCACCTCACTCCAGAAAGAATGGCTGCTATCATGAAATCAACCAATGACAAATGCTGGTGGGGCTGTGGGGAAAGAGGAACCCTGCTCCACTGCTGGTGGGAGTATAGACTGGTGCAACCACTGTGGAAATCAGTACGGAGATACCTCAAAGAACTAGGACTGGAAGTCCCAATTGACCCTGTTATTTCACTGCTGGAGATCTTCCCCAAAGAATTCAAAGAATCATACCACAGTGATATATGTGCGCCCATGTTCATAGCAGCACAGTTTGTGATAGCTAAAACTTGGAAACAGCCCAAATGCCCATCAACTGGAGACTGGATAAATAAAATGTGGGGTATTTTTTCATAAAATGGAGTACTACTCAGCCAAAAAAATGAGAAATTAGAGACATTTATAGCTAAGTGGGTGAACATTGAGGTGATACTCTTAAGTGAAATAAATAGGACACACATGTATAAATACCAAATAGTTTCTCTGGTGTGAGAAACTGAAAGTGCAAATAAGGACTAAATGTATAATAGGTAATGTGAAATAGGAAGAAAAGGGGCAAAGGGGAAGGAAGTGGGAGGGCTAGCGGAAAGGATAGAAGGGAGTGGGATTAATATGAGAAAATGGAAAAATAGGAACAAAATCTTTGTAAATAGGGAGGAATGGAGGGGTTGAAGGGAGGGCTGGGCATGGGTGAAAAATAAGAACTAAGAGAGATTATGTAAAGGTGCAAATTTCCAATGATGAATGCCATTATATTGTATACCTAAAATGTACCAATGATTAGAATGTATAATCGATAATGCAAAAGAGGAAGAAAAGGTCCAAAGGGGTAGAGATAGTGGGAGGGGCAGGGGAAAGGAAAGAAGGGAAAGGAAAAATGCTGAGAAATGGAAAAAATAGAAATAAAGTCTTTGTAAATAGGGAAGGATGGAGGGGGTGAAGGGAGGGCTAGGAATGGGGAAAAAATAAGAACCAAGATGCATTATGTAAAGGTACAATTCCCAATGAGAAATGTAGTTGTGTTGGGTACCTAAAATGTACCAATGAAATAATTTAATTAAAAAAACTGTGAGTATTAAATGAGGGAATATACCAAGAATGTTCAAACTATATGATAAATGTTTAAATTTTTCAAAAAATTATTACACTAAAAGATGCATTGCCATTAATCACCCTCAAAATATTCCCCTTCAATTCAAACACCCTTTTTTTATTGTTCTTGCCACATTCTGAAGCAGTTCTGGAAGTACATTTCTATGAGTTTCTCAGGTGGTGTGTTAAAAAATATGGTGAATGTTGCTCCTAAGTGCCATACAATGAAAGGCAGACTCAGAAAAACATTACGATATCCTCATCTACCTTATTCATAGTGGATCTGGCACTAAGCTACTTCTTATTCTTCCTCAAAGTCAAAATGATCATGAAAGGTAAATACTTTGAATTGATTGACAGCATCGAGGTAGCCAGGACAGCACAACTAAAGAAACTCACAAAAGAGGATTTTTCAGAACTGCTTTAGAAAGTGGCAAGAATGAAGAGATAATTGTGTCTGAAGAAAGGGGAAGTGTTTTTAGGGGGATTAATGGGAAATGTGTCCTTTACTGTAATAAATATTTTAAAAATTTAAACATTCATTTTAATTTTTGATCATACCTCATATGTGTAATTTGCAAGGTTTGGTGTAATTCTTTAGGCGTAATGAACACTAGATAAATTATTTGTATAATATTTTCATGCTGAAATCTGCTTCCCATTATCTATTGCACCAAATTCCATTACTGTGTGTTAGGAAAATCTCACAGGTACACATAAAGGCACTACAATAATGAGTGCCTTACCCATGTTCATAGCAGCACAGTTTGTAATAGCTAAAACTTGGAAACAGGCAAATTTCCCATCAACTGGAGACTGGGTAAAGAAAATGTGTGTTTTTAAAAATAAAATGGAACACTACTCAGCCATATAGAGTGAGAAACTAAAGACATTTATAGCTAAATGGATGCACATTGAGGCCATAGCTCTTTTTTTTTTTTTCAGTTCTTTTATTGGTACATTTTAGGTATATAATTCATTTACATTTATCATTGGGAGTTTGTACCCATACATGATATATCTTGGTTCTTATTTTTTCCCCATTACCTTTGTGCCCTTCACACCCTCAACTCTTCCCTATTTACATACACATCATTTCCATTTCCATTTTTTTTCTTTTCTCATAGTTTTTTCTTTCCCTCTTTTCCTTTCCCCTTCCCCTCGCTTCACCCCTTCTTCTTGGACCTTTTTTTCTATTTCAAATTATCAATTATTCATTTTAATCATTTTAACCCTTGTTTACACTCTCAGTTTCTCACACTAGAGAAACTATTCAGTATTTTCTCATGTATCCTATTTATTTCACCTAAGAGTATGACCTCGATATGCATCCATTTAGCTACAAATGACTCTAGTTTTTCATTCTTTATGGCTGAGTGGTACTCCATTTTATAAAAGAACCGCATCTTTATCCAATTTCCAGTTGATGGGCACTTGTGCTGCTTCCAAGCTTTAGCTATTACAAACTGTGCCGCTATGAACATGGGTGCACATATATCACTGTGGTATGATTCTTTTAATTATTTTGGGAAGATACCCAGGAGGGGAATAGCTGGGTCAAATGGGACCTCTAGTCCTAGTTCTTTGAGGTATCTCCATACTGATTTACACAGTGGTCACACTAGTCTACACTCCCACCAGCAATGGAGAAGTGTTCCTTTCTCTCCACACTCCTGCCAGCATTTGTTATTGGTTGATTTCTTGATAGCAGCCATTCTTTGTGGGGTGAGGTGGAATCTCAGTGTTGTTTTCATCTGCATCTCTTGAATGACCAGCGATGTTGAACATTTTTTCATATATTTGTTTGCTGCTTTTACTTCTATGTCTGAGAAATGTCTGTTCATTTCAGATGCCCATTTTTGAATTGGGTCTTTGAATTTTGGGGGGTCTGACTTTTTTCAGTTCTTTTTATATTCTAGATAGTAGTCCTTTGTCTGAGATACAGATGCTAAAAAATTTTTCCCACATTGTAGGTTGTCTGTTAGGTCTGTTGGTGATTTCTCTTGCAGTGCAGAAGCTTTTTAATAAGATGAGATCCCAGTTGTTGATTCTTTCTGCTAGTTCCCGTGCTGCTGAGGATTTGTTCATGGAATCTTTTCCTATGCCAACGTCTTCAAGAGTTCTACCTAACTTATCTTCCAGCAAGTTTAGTGTTTCTGTCTTAATATTTAGATCTTTAATCCACTTCAATCTTAGTTTAGTGCATGATGATAGGTATGGGTCTAGTTTTAATCTTTGGCAGGTTGAAATCCAGTTTTTCCAACACCATTTATTAAAGAGGCTATCTTTCCTCCAATGATGGTGTTTGGCTGCTTTGTCAAAGATGAGGTAGCTGAGTATGTCTGGAGTTGTTTCTGCATCTTCTAATCTATTCCACTGATCCTCAGGTCTGTTCTTTTGCCATTACCATGCTGATTTTATCACAGTAGCTCTGTAGTGTAGTTTCAAGTTGGGGATTGTGATACCCCCTGCTATGTCTCTGTTGCTTAGAATTGCTTTTACTATTCTAGGTCTCTTATGGTTCCAAATGAATTTTTGGATTATTTTCTCTAGTTCTGTGAAGTATATTGTTGCAATTTCAATTTGCACTGCATTGAATCTATATAGTAGTTTTGGAGGTATGACCATTTTCACTATATTGGTTCTTCCTACCCAGGAGCAAGGGATGTCTTTCCATTTTCGCATATCCACTTTGATCTCTCTTTTCAGAGTGCTGTAGTTTTCAGTGTAGAGGTATTTTGGTTCCTTTGTTAGATTGATTCCTAGATATTTCATTTTTTTGGATGCTATTGTAAAAGGGATTGTTTCCCTAATTTCTCTCTCGGTGACTCTGTTATTTGTGTACAAGAAGGCTATTGTTTTTTGAGCATTGACCTTGTATCCAGCTACTCTACTGAATCTGTCAATTAAGACTAGAAGTCTTTTGGCAGAGTTTTTTGGATCTTCAATGTAAAGTACGGTATCATCAGCAGATAATGACAGTTTAACTTCTTCCTTTCCTATCTTTATTCCTTTTATTTCTTTCTCTTTTCTAATTGCTGTGGCTAATGTTTCCAATTGAACAGGAGTGGTGATAGTGGGCATCCTTGTCTTGTTCATGATTTTAGCATGAAAGTTTTCAGTTTTTGACCATTTAGTATGATGTTGGCTATTGGTTTTTCATAGATAGCCTTAATCAGGTTCAGATAAAGACCTTCCATTCCAATTTTCAGTAGGGTTTTTATCATGAATGGGTGCTGGATTTTGTCAAATGCTTTTTCTGCATCTATTGAGGTGATCATATGGTTTTTGTCCCTGACTCTGTTAATATGGTGTATTACATTTATTGATTTACAAATGTTGAACCATCCTTGCATCCCTAGGATAAATCTTACTTGGTCAGGGTGTATGATCTTCCTGATGACCCTTTGTATTCTGTTTGCCAGTATCTTGTTGAGGATTTTTGCATCTATGTTCATTAGGGAGATTGGCCTGTAGTTCTCTTTTTGGGTTGGGTCTTTCCCTGGTTTTGGAATCAAAGTCACACTTGCTTCCAGGAATGAATTTGGAAGTATTGGTTCCCTTTCAATTTCCTTGATGAATTTAAAGAGTAATGGCAATAGTTCTTCTTTAAATGTCTTGTAGAATTCAGCAGTGAAGCCATCCGGACCTGGGCTTTTCTTTGTTGGTAAATATTTTATTACATTTTCAATTTCACTCATTGTAATTGGGGTGTTTAGAATTTCTATATCTTCTTCATTTACTTCGGCAATTCGTATGTATCTAGGAAGCTGCCCATTTGTTCTGTGTTTTCCATTTTATTGGAGTGCAGGTTCTCAAAGTAGGTATTGATGATCCTCTGGATTCCTGTTGGATCTGCTGTGACTTCACCTTTTCAATCTTAATTGCATGTATTTGTGCCTTTTCTTTCCTTTTTTTGATAAGGTTCACTAAAGGTTTATCAATTTTATTTATTCTTTCAAAAAACCAACTCTTTGATTCATTGATTCTATGTATTGTTCTCTTACTCTCCATTGCATTGATTTCTGCCCTAATCTTTATAATTTCCTCTCTTGTGCGAGCTTTGAATTTGTTATGCTCTTCTTTTTCTAGGAGCTTGAGGTTCTGCATTAGGTTATTTATCTGAATTTTCTCTGTTTTCCTAATATGGGCATTCACTGCTGTGAATTTCCCATGTAGAACTGCTTTCATTTTGTCCCATAGATTCCTGTATGTTGTACTGGCATTTTCATTTACTTGTAGAAACTGTTTAATCTCTTCTTTAATTACTTCTGTGACCCATTGGTTGTTCAAGAGGATGTTATTCAGTTTCCATGTGTTTGTTGGGGTTTTGCACTTTCTTATGTTATTGATCTCCAATTTTATTGCACTATGGTCTGATCATATACAGGGGTTAACTTCAATTCTTTTACATTTACTTAGACATATCCTGTGAGCTAGCATGTGGTCTATTCTGGAGAATGACCCGTGTGTAGCTCAAAAGAATGTGTATTCTAATTTTGTGGGGTGGAACACTCTGTAAACATCTATTAAGTCATTTGTTCAATAACTTGGTTCAGTTCTAAAATTTCCTTGTTAACTTTTTGTCTAGATGATCTGCCTATTTGTGATAGTGGGGTATTGAGGTCCCCCACTACAATTGTGTTAGTGCTTATTTGGTTTTTCATGTCTGTTAATATTTGTTTTGTACAGTTGGGGGCATTCATATTTGGTGCAAATATATTTAGGATTGTCATCTCTTCCTCTTGGATTGTTCCCTTTACAAGGATGTAGTGACCATCTTTGTCTCTCTTAATTAGTTTTGGTTTGAAATCTACTTTGTCTATAAATAAGATTGCTACCCCTGCTTTCTTCTGGGTTCCTGTGGTGTGGAGAACTGTTTTCCATCCTTTGACTTTCAGTCTGTGAGTTTCTTTTTGAGTTAGATGTGTTTCTTGTATACAGCATATTGCTGGATTTTGCTTTTTAATCCATTCTACTAGTCTATTTCTTTTGATTGGTGAATTGAGGCCATTAACACTGATGGTTATAATTGATAGATATTGAATTATCCATGTCATAATGCTTTACTTTTTTTGACTCTTTTATTTATTATTTTCCCCCCTTTCCCTTTAGTGTGTTACCTTGCCTGGTGGCTTCCCTCTGTTGGGCCTCATGGAGTTGTGACTTTCATTGCTTTTTTCTAGGATATTGTTTAGAATTGCTTGTAGTGCTGGTTTGGTGTTCATGAAATTTCTCAGGTGTTCTTTGTCATGGAAGTATCTAATTTCCCCATCAATTTTGAAAAATAATTTTGCAGGATACAACAGTCTAGGTTGGCAGTTATTTTCTTTTAGGGCTTGAAATACTTCACTCCAGGATGTCCTTGACTTGAGGGTTTGTGTTGAGAAGTCTGCTGTGATTCTGATGGGGTTTCCTTTGTAGGTGATTTGTTTCTTTTCTCTAACTGCTTGTAGGATTTTGTTTTTCTGTTGGGTTTCTGGGATCTTGACTATTATATGTCTAGTTGTAGATTTTTTTTGATCATGGCTAGTTGGAGTTCTATATGCCTCACTTATCTGTATGTTCAGTTCTCTACCTCTGTCTGGGAAGTTTTCCACTATTACTTCTGCGAACAGTTTTTTTATGTCAATTGTGCTTTCTCCTGTTTTTTCATGGACTCCTATCAGTCTTATGTTATTCTTCTTTGCATCGTCTGGCAGTTGTTGGATTGATTTCTCATGGTCCCTTAGTATTTTTAACAAATCTCTGTTTTCATGGTCTCTAACAACCATCCTGACTTCTATATCTGATATTCTATCTTTAGATTCCCTTAATCTGCTGTGGATACTTTCAATGGAGTTCTTGCTCTCCTGAATATCTGTTCAAATCTGTTTCATGGATTCCATTTCTTTGTTATGTTGAGCGACCTTGGTTTCCATTTCTTTCTTATGCTGGGTATTCATGGCTTCCAGCATGTTTCTGAGCTCATCTATTTTTTTTATCTGTTTCTATTCTAGATCCTCTAATCATGTCTTTCACTCTGCTCACCATCTCTGTAGATATCTTTGAGATTATTTATGCTTTGAATTTTTCTAAAGCCTCATTCATCCCTTTTGTTACTTCCTGTGCTATCAGTTCAGGGTATCCAGGTGGTTGCATATTGGACTTTTCCATCTCATTTCCCCTGGAATTTACCCTTGGCGGGGTGGAAGTCTGAGTTTGTGTCTTGCTTAAATGTCTTCTCATTTTTGTTTTTGATACTGTTCTTGGTTTAACTCCTGGGTTGATAGTTTGAAATTGCTTATTGTAGGTATCTTTGTTGCTTGTAATTAGAACCCTTATGGAATGACTGCTTCTCAGAGGTGTCTTCCAGATATAACTGGTCTTTAAGTTTTGAGTCTCTAATGACTCTAAGGCTATCTCATTTTCCTTATACTAGGAAGGTTCACTGATTAGATCAATAACAACACCTTAGCCCAAGTGATACAATCAGCAACACCATTGCATCAAGTACATCTTCGAAAATGACATTTTCTGGAAGTTATTAATCTATCACCTTTAGCTGTGTGAATTAAATCAAAATCGAGGACCAACTCAACATACAGTGAATAAACTCTTCAATATAACAACTTTACCCTTTGGAATGGGGAGTTAGAAGGGGTTGGGGGGGTATAGATAGGTAGAAGAATAGAGGAAGGTTAGCAGTGAGGCCGGAGGACACACTTGAGAAGGAAAAAGAGAATAATAGGAAAATAAAGAAGAACTCTGAATGAGGGAGAGCCTGAATGGGACAAAAAGGGAAGACGAACAATGTGGGAGAGCAAGAGAGTGAGTGTAAGAGAGAAAGAAAGAAAAGAGAAAAGAAAGAAGAAAAGAAAAGGGCAAAAAATTTTAAAAAGGAGAGAAAAACAAATATTTGCAAAGAGTAGGAAAAACACTAAAGATAGAAGGAGAAAAAGAAAAGAAAAGAGAAAGAATACAAGCCAATAATACTAATTTTGGGAATAAAAAATAAAAATGAAGATGAAGGGCCTCTTTTAGGGTATGTCTCTGTTTTCACAATAGACAGTGTGGGTAGCAGTGTGGAGGTATAAGTCAATTAGTCTCAACAAGCAAGTTGCAGACGTGTGAGATTCAGGGAGATTTCTGGCTGCAAGTCCCAAGTTGAGCTCCCCGTCCTCCTGTAGGGTTGAACTCTGCAAGGTTATATTGCAGGTTCCAGCTGCCCTTCCCCTGAAGATAGTCCCGGTCCTGATGGGAGGTGATTATGACTCTTACCCAGTACAGTGGTCTGGTGGTCCAGTGTCCTCTGCATCTTTGTAGTGTGGAACCAGGTGGCAGTACAGAGAAGAGGCCAGAGGAGTGGGGGGTGGGGGGTGGGGTGGTCCATTGGATTGCTGCCAGGGTGGTGTGTTCTGCAGGACTCTTGACCTTGCTTAAGGCATCAGCAGACCTACCTCTCTGAACCGGGATTGAGGCCATGCTCTTAAATGAAATAAATAGGACACACGTGTAAATACTGAACAGTTTCTCTGTTTTGAGAAACTGAAAGTGTAAATAAGGATCAAAATGTCTAACAATGTATAGATAATGTGAAACAGGAAGAAAAGGTCCAAAGGGGAAGGGGAGGTGGGAGGGAAAGGGGAAAGGAAAGAAGGGAAAGGAATAAATATAAGAAAAGGAAAAAATGTAAACAAAGTCTTTGTAAATAGGGAGGGGTGGAGGGGTTGAAGGGAGGGCAGGGTAACGGGGGAAAAAATAAGAACCAAGATACATTATGTAAAAGTACAAATTCCCAATAAGGAATGTCAGCATATTGTATACCTAAAATGTACCAATAAAATTAATAAAATAAAAAAATAATGAGTGTCATAGACATAAAATGCCAAATACTGTGATTGTGGTGCTGAAGCAAAACACTCTGACTTCTGCAGAAATCCAGGCTTCATTCTTCTGCTTAGTCCCTCCTGGGCATATTTAACAACCTCAATGTCACACATCTCCCATACTTGCTTCAAGCATGAAAATCTATTTTGCTATTGTTGGTCAGTGCTTTTAGGTCTGTCCCGTGTACCAAGTAGTATTTAATTTTAGAATGTTGAAAACCGAGAATGAAATTTTACTGAATATCTTGCATTCAGTAAGTATTGGTGAATATACTTGTTTCTGCTAAGCTATGCCAAACTGCCTAAAGTAAAATTTCACACAGAGCTTTTTCCTTTAAATCTGAGCCATCAGAGAGACATCCAGGCCTGTTTTTAGAATTCATTTTTCATGCAGCATAAATCTGGGCTGCATCGATCAGCTGGAGTTAATGAGCCAGTGATTGCTTTGCCAGAAATTTAGATGTGCTTTTATTGTCCACTCCAAGTAGCTTACTTTATAAAATTATGTGTATCGGTGGTCAGATTGATGACTGGAAAAGCAAACAAATAATTTCAGAAAGTTTTTCTTCCTTCTTCTACTGGTGAAAGTTTCCATTCTTTTTTCCCCCCACCTATAACCTCAAGGACATTTACTTCCCCCGTAAATACTTTGCTTGCATCATTAAACTCATCCTTTTCAAGTTATTTTTGCTTCTTCTGTTTTATCAGTCAGTATTTACTAGAGGCATAGATATAACACAAGATATACAAATATATAAGAATTTACAAGATTGACTTACAATGGCCACCCAGAGTAGGATGAGGAAGACCCCCGAGGGTCTGTCTTCACACTGGAGAACAAAGGATTTAGTTGCAGTGTCCCATGAAAGTCTGTATCAGGAGGCCAATGGATCTGTGATGGGAGGCTGAAGAGTCCAGGTGGGAAGGAAGGCTGGAAAATCCAAAGTGTCTGCATGACAAGGCAGAAGATGATCTTCCAGTTGAAGATGAGAGCTCCTCCAAAGGAGCAGAAGCAGGGTGTCCTTCCTCATTTCCCCTTTATAACATCCAGGCAATGAGCAGCCCTGGGGTGGGTCACCCATGCCATGTGGAATTTCCGAGCCGATTTAACTAAGCTTCTCCTAACCAAACTTCTAACATTGACACAATCACTCAACCATCACACCTGGGTAATTATTCTAATGCAGTAGCCAACTTTTCCATTGCTGGACACAATACCTGATACCTATAACTTAAAGGTTTAAGTGGCTCATATTTTTAATCTGTCACTGGCTGGCTCCAAGGCAGAAACATCATGGGCAAAGGACATGGGTTTATTTGGGAGGTCTGATTTTTTTGAGTTCTTTATATATTCTAAATAGTAGAGCTTTGTCTGAGGAACAGCTGCTGAAAATTTTTTCCAACATTGTAGGTTGTCTCTTAGCTCTGTTGGTGGTTTCTCTTGCAGTGCAGAAGTTTTTAGTAAGATGAGATCCCACTTGTTGATTCTTTGTTCTAGTTCCCGTGCTACTGAGGTTTTGTTCATAAAGTCTTTTCCTGTGCCAATGTCTTTGAGAGTTCTACCTAACTTGTCTTCCAGTAAATTTAGTGTTTCTGTTTTAATATTTAGATCCTTAATCCACTTCGATTTTAGTTTAGTGCATGTTGAAAGATAGGGGTCTAGTTTTAATCTTTGGCAGGTTGAAATCCAGTTTTTCCGACACCATTTTTTTGGTAATTTTTTTGTTTTGTTTTTTAATTGTATTGGTACATTTTAGATATTCAATATAATGACATTCATCATTAGAAATCTGCACCTTTACATAATCTCTCTTGGTTCTTATTTATCCTCCTTCCCCTCTCCTCCCTTCATACTCTATCCCTCCCTCTTTACAAAGACTTTGTTTCTATTTTTTAATTTTCTCATGTTAATTCCATTCCCTTCTTTCCTTTCCCCTACCCCTCCAAATTCTCCTTCCCCTTTGCCATTTTCTTCCTATTTCACATTATCTATTAAAACTTTTAGTCCTTATTTACACTTTCAGCTTCTCACACTAGAGAAGCTATTTGGTATTTACACATGTCCTATTTATTTCACTTAAGAGTATTGCCTCAATGTGCATCCATTTGGCTATAAATGTCTCTAATTTCTCATTTTTTGTGGCTGAGTTGTACTCCATTTTATTAAAAAAACACATTTTCTTTATCCAGTCTCCAGTTGGGCAATTGGGCTGCTTCCAAGTTTTAGCTAGCACACATTGTACTGCTATGAACATGAGTGCACATATATTACTATGGTATGATTCTTTTAATTCTTTGGGGAAAATATACAGCAAGGGAATACATGGGTCAAATGGGATTTCCAGTCCTAGTTCTTTGAGGTATCTCCATACTGATTTCCACAGTGGTTGCACCAGTCTACACTCCCACCAAGAGTGGAGCAGGGTTCCTATTTCCCAACAGCCTTGCCAGCATTTGTTATTGGTTGATTTTGTAATAGCAGCCATTCTTTCTGGAGTGAGGTGGAATCTCAGCATTGTTTTCATTTGCATCTCTCCAATGACCAGTGATGTTGAACATTTTTTTCATATGTTTATTTGCTATTTCTACTTCTTTGTCTGAGAAATGTCTGTTCATTTTAGATGCGCATTTTTGGATTGGGTCTTTAAATTTGGAAGGTCTAATTTTTTAAAGTTCTTTATAGATCCTGGATGATAGTCATTTGTCTGAGGAACAGCAGGTGAAAATTTCCTTCCCACACTGTGGGGTGTCTTTTCACACTGTTGGTGGTTTCTCTTGCTGTGTAAAAGCTTTTTAATAAGAAGAGATCCCACTTGTTGATTGTGTGTGCTAGTTCATGGGCAAGTGAGGTTTTGTTCATAAAATCTTTTCCTACACCAATGTCTTCAAGAGTTCTACCTAACCTGTGTTCCAGCTGGTTCAGCGTTTCTATTTTAATATATCTTTAATCCATTTTGATTTTAGTTTAGTGCATGGTGAGAGATATAGGTCTGGATTTAATCTTTGGCAAGTTGAAACACAATTTTTCCAGTACCATTTATTAAAGATGCTATCTTTCCTCCAGTGAGGATGTTTGACTCCTTTGTTGAAGATGAGGTGGCTGAGTGTATCTGGAGTTGTTTCTGCATCTTCTAATTTGTTCCACTGCTCCTCAGGACTGTTTCTTTGCCAGTACCATGCTGTTTTTATCACAGTAGCTTTGTAGTACAGTTTCAAGTTGGGGCAAGTGTTGTGGTACCCCCTGCCATGTCTCTGTTGCCTAGCATTGCTTTGGCTATCATAGGTCTTTTCTTGTTCCAAATGAATTTTTGGATTGTTTTCTCAATGTCTGTGAAGTATGCTGCTGGAATTTCAATTGAGATTGAATTGAATCTATATAGCATTTTTGGAATTATAGCCATTTTAACTATGTTGATTATTTTTACCCAGGAGCAGGAGATGTCTTTCCATTTTCTGATATCATCTTCAGTCTCTCTTTTCAGAGTGCTATAGTTTTCAGCGAAGAGGTGTTTGATTTCTTTTCTTAGGTTGATTCCTAGGTATTTCAATGTTTTGGACGCTATTGCGAAAGGAATTATTTGCCCTATTTCTGTCTCAGTGAGTTTGGTGTTCATATAGAGGAAAACTATTGATCTTTGTATGTCGACCTTGTATCCAGCTACTGAATTTGTTTATTTAGTCTAGAAGACTTTTGGTGAAGTTCTTGGGGTCCTTTATAAAGAGTATCATCTCATCTGTAAATAATGAGAATTTTACTTCTTCATTTCCTATCATTATTCCTTTTATTTCTTTCTGTTTTCTAATTGCTGTGGCTAATGTTTGCAAAACTATATTGAACAGGAGTGGTGATAGTGGACATTCTTATCTTGTTCTTGATTTTAGTGTGAAGGATTTCCATTTTTCACCATTTGCTATGATATTGGCTGTTGGTTTTTCATAGTTGGCTTTTAGCAGATTGAGGTAGACTGTCTATTCCAATATTTTGTAATGTTTTTATCATAAATGCATGTTGGATTCTGTCAAATGATTTTCTGCATCTATTGAGATGATCATATGTTTTTTTTCCTTGGCTCTATTGATATAGAATATTACATTTATTGATTTGTATATGCTGAACCATCCCTGGATCCCTGGGATGAATCCAACTTGGTCAGGGTGTATGATCTTCTTGATGATCTTCTGCATTCTATTTGACAGTATCTTAATGATTTTTTCATCTGAGTTCATTAGTGAGATTGGCCTATATTTCTCTTTTTCTGTTAGGTCTTTCTCTGCTTTGGGGATCAAGGTGATGCTTGCTTCCAGGAATGAATTCAGGAGTATTACTTCCCTTTCAATTTCATTGAAGAGTTCAAACAGTAGTGGCAGTAGTTCCTCTGTAAATGTCTTGTAGAATTCAGTAGTCAAAGCCATCAGGACTGGGGCTTTTCTTAGTTGGTAAGTTTTTAATTATATTTTCAATTTCATTGATTAATATTGGATTGTTTAGAATATTTAGGTCTTCTTTGTTCAGCCTTGGTAATTCATAGTGCCTAAGAATCTGTCCATTTCTTCTGTGTTTTCCATCTTATTGGCGTATAGGTTCTTGAAGTAGGTATTGATGATCCTCTGGATTTTTGTTGGATCAGTTGTAATTGTACCCTTTTCATTCCTAATTGCATGGATTTGGGCCTTTTCTTTCCTTTTTCTGATAAGGTTGGCTAAGGGTTTGTCAATTTTGTTGATTCTTTCAAAGAACCAACTCATGTCTTCACTGATTTTTTTTGTATCATTCTCTTAGTCTCCTTTGCATTGATTTCTGCTCTGATCTTTATACTTTCCTCCCTTTTATGAGGTTGGGTTTCTCCTGCCTGCTCTTCTTTTTCTAGAAGCTTGAGGTTCAGGATCAGGTTGTTTAATTGGGCTCACTCTGTTTTCCTAATATTCATATTCACTGTTACGAATTTTGCTCATGAGACTGCTTTTGTTGTGTCCCATAGATTCCGATATGTTGTATTGTCATTGTCATTTAATTGAAGGAACTGTCTGATTTCTTCTTTAACTTCCTCTGTGACCCATTGGTTATGCAGAAGTGTGCTGTGCAATTTCCATGTGTTTATGAAATTTTTGCAGTTTCTTTTGCTCTTGATCTCCAATTTCATTGCACTATGGTCTGATAATATACAGGGGATAACTTCAATTCCTTTGCACTTACTTAGACATGTTTTAGGAGCAAGTATGTGTTCTATTTTGGAGAATGACCCGTATGCAGCTGAAAAGAATGTTTATTCTAATTTTGTGTGGTGGAACACTCTGTAAACATATGTTCATTTGTTTAATAGTTCAATTGAGTTCTACTATTTCATTACTCATTGTTTGTCGAGTTGATCTATTTATTTTTAACAGTGGGATAATGAAGTCCTCAACTACTATTGTATTAGTGCATATATGACTTTTCATGTCCCTTAGTATTTGTTTTATATTGTTGGGAGCACTAGCGTTTGGTGCATGTATATTTATGATTGTCATCTCTTCCTGTTGGATTGTTCCCTTTACAAGGATTTAGTGTCCTTCTTTGTGTCTCTTTTCTTTCTTTTTTTTTTTTTGGTACCAGGGATCGAACTTGGGTCCTGGCACTTGCGCAGCAGGAGGCAAAACTACTGAGCTAAATCCCCAGCCCCTTCTTTGTCTCTCTTAATCAGTGTGGGTTTGAAATCCACTTGATCTGCAAAGAGGATAGCTACTCCTGCTATTTTTCATGGTCCTGTTACATGGGGCATTGTTTTCCACCCTTTAACTTTTAGTCTATGAGTTTCTTTTAGAATTAAGTGTGTTTCTAGTATGCAGCATACTGTTGTATCTTGCTTCTTGACCCATTCTGCCAGTCTATTTCTTTTGATTGGTGAATTGAGACCATTAACATTAATGGTTATAACTCATACATATTGACTTATCATTGTCATGAGTTTTTCTTTTTGTTGGATTCTCCCACTTTGCATTTAATTTCTTGTTGCCCCCAATGGATTCATTCTGCTAGGCTCTCTGGGGTTGTGATCCTCGTTATCTTTTACTAGGATTTTGTCTAAAATTTTTTGGAGTGCTAGTTTGGTATTCATGAAGTTCCTAAGGTGCTCTTTGTCCTGAAAGTACCTTATTACACCATCAGTTCTGAAAGATAGTTTTGCAGGGTACATCAATCTGGGTTGGAGGCTGTTTTCCTTTAGGGCTTGCAATACATCACTCCAAGCTCTTCTTGCCTTGAGGGTTTGCATTGAGAAGTCTGCTGTGATTCTGATGGGCTTTCTTTTGTATGTGATTTGCTTCTATTCTCTAACTGGTTGTAGAACTTTGTTCTTCTGTTGGGTTTCTGGAATCTTAACAATTATATACCTATGTGTAATTTTTTTTTTTATTTCAGCTAGTTGGAATCCTATATGCCTCAATTGCCTGTATGTCAAGTTCTTTCGCCCTGCTTGGGAAGTTTTCTGCCATCACTTTTGTGAACAGTTTTTTTATGTCATCTGCACTCTCTCCTGTTTCTTCATTGAATCTGATCAGTCTGATGTTATTCTTCTTTGCATCACCTAGCAGCTGCTGCACTGATTTCTCATGGTCCCTTACTATTTTAAAGAAATTTTTCTTTTCCTGGTCATTAAGTACAATCTTATCTTCTATATCTGAAATTCTGTCTTCACCTTGGCTCGTTCTGCTGAATACACTTTCAATGGAGTTTTTAATCTCCTGGAAATCTGTTTGCTTCTATTTTATCAGTTCCATTTGTTTCCTATGTTGGGATTCCATCATGTTCCTCAGTTCCTCTCTAGATTTATTAATTATGTCTTCCACTACGAGCACAATCTGTGCTGTTATCTGAGAAATTATTTGTGATTTGATTTTTTCCAGATCCTCTTTTGTTACCAGTTCAGGGATTCCAGGTGGTTGAGCGTCAGATTGTTCCATCTCTTTTCCCATTGGGGTTGCTGTAGCTGATCTGGTAGGCTGGTTTTGAGACTTGTTTACATGTCTTCTCATTTCGATGGGTGGGGGCTTGTGCTGCTGGTCCCCGCTTGGCTCACGTCCTCTGCATTGGGAGCAGTGCTATGGGGCCCAGAAGCCTCCTCTGCACTGGGAGTGGTCCTATGCCAGCCTGGAAGCCTCTTCTGTGTTGGGAGTGGTGCTATGGCAGCTTGGAAGCCTCCTCTGTGACCAACACTATGTATTAAAGAGGCTATTGTGGGGAATAGGGAAAGGAGATGTTACTAGAAACTCTGCAGTGAGTCCTAGTCTCCTGTGAGCCACAGCAGCACAAGGCAAATTATAGGAAAGGTAGAAAAATGAGACTTTGAGAAGCTGAGCTTTGGGTCTGATCAGTGCTGCTCTGGACACCAAAGACAAAAGCCCCCGAGCTTGCCGCACCATTTATTCAGTACATTGGGAGAAACAAATGTAACAAATGACTCAGGACAGAGAGTTCAGTACGTTGGGAGAAACAAAGTGTAACAATCCAAGAACAATGAGGAGCTGAATAGATGAAGATTTTGTTCCTCACAGGATGTCTTCAGGTGGTGTAATCTTGTCCTAGAGCATCACAGCAACACCAGATCATTGAGGTCTCATCAGTGACTGGGGGCCAAACTGGAATTATGTCTCAAAATGGCATAGCTGGCCTATAGTCAGGAGAACTAGGCATAATCAAATAATTTTTCCTTAAAATTATGTAGCATTTCTCCTGACAGGCTGTCTTTCCTCCAATGAGGATGGTTGGCTCTTTTGTCAAAGATGAGGTAGCTGAGTATGTCTATAGTTGTTTCTCCATCTTCTAATCTATTCCACTGATCCTTGGGTCTGTTTTTTTTTTTTTGCCAGTACCATGTTGTTTTTATCACAGTGTTTTTCTAGTACACTTTCAAGTTGGGAATTTGATACCCCCATGACCCTGTTGCCTAGAACTGGCAATGACCCTGGCCATGACCCTGTTGCCTAGAATTGCTTTTGCTATTCTAGGTCTCTTCTGGTTCCAGATGAACTTTTGGATTGTTTTCTCTAGTTCTGTGAAATATACTGTTTTGATTTCAATTGGGATTGCACTGAATCTGTTTAGCAGTTTTAGAAGTATGGCCATTTTCACTATATTGGTTCTTCCTACCCAGGAACAAGGGATGTCCTCCATTTTCTTATATCCTCTTTGATCTCTTTTCAGAGTGCTGTTGTTCTCATTGTAGAGGTCTTTTGCTTCCTTCATTAAATTGATTCCTAGATATTTCATTTTTTGTCATGCTATTATGAAAGGGATTGTTTCCCTAATTTCTCTTTCAGTGTGTCTCTTATTTGTGTACGAGAAGGCTATTGATTTTTGGGTGTTGATCTTGAATCCAGCTACTCTATGGAATCTGTCAATTAAGTCTGGAAGTCTTTTGGTGGAGTTTTTGGAGTCTTCTATGTAGAGTATTATATCATAAGCAAATAATGACAGTTTAACTTCTTCCTTTCCTATCTTTATTCCTTTTATTTCTTTCTCTTGTCTAATTGCTGGGGCTAATGTTTCCAAAATTATATTGAACAGAAGTGGTGGACATCTTTGTCTTGTTCCTGATTTTAGTGTGAAGGTTTTCAGTCTTTGACCATTTAGTATGATGTTGGCTGTTGGTTTTTCATAGTTAGACTTTATCAAGTTGAGATAAAGACCATCTATTCCAATTTTCTGTAGCTTTTTATAATGAATGGGTGTTGAATTTTGTTGAATGACTTTTTTGCATCTATTGAGATGATCATATGGTTTTTGTCCTTGACTCTGTTAATATAGTGTAGTACATTTATTGATTTCTGTATGTTGAACCATCCTTGCATCCTTGGAATAAATCTGACTTGGTCAGGATGTATGATCTTCTTGATGACCCTCTGTATTCTGTTTGACAGTATCTTATTGAGGATTTTTGCATCTATGTTCATTAGGGACACTGGCCTGTAGTTCTCTTTTTTGGTTGTGTCTTTCCCTGGTTTTGGAATGAAAGTAACACTTGCTTCCAGGAATGAATTTGGAAGTATTGCTTCCCTTTTAATTTGATTGAAAAGTTTAAAGAGTAGTGGCAATAGTTCTTCTCTAAATGTTTTGTAGAATTCAACAGTGAACCCATCAGGCCCTGGGCTTTTCTTTGTTGGTAAATTTTTAATTACGTTTTTAATTTCACTGATTGTAATTGGAATATTTAGAATTTTTATATCTTCTTCATTCAACTTAGATAATTCATATGTATTTAGAAATCTGTCCATTTCTTCTGTGTTTTCCATTTTATTAGAGTACAGGTTCTCAAAGTAGGTATTGATGAGCCTTTGCAATTCTGCTGGACATGTTTTTCATTTTATATTGGATGGATTTGAGTCTTTTCTATCCCTTTTTTGAGAAGGTTGGAAAACAGTTTATTGATTTTATTTATTCTTTTGAAAAACCAAGTCTTCAATTTGCTGATTTTTTGTATCATTCTCTTAGTCTCTTTTGCATTAATTTCTGCTCTGATCTTTATAATATCCTTGCTTGTATGATCTTTGGATTTGTCTTGCTCTTCTTCTTCTAGGAGTTTAAGATTGAGCATTAGATTATTTGAGCTCACTATGTTTTCCTAGTGTGAGCATTCACTGCTATGAATTTCCCTCATAGAACCACTTTCATTGTGTCCCACAGATTCCTGTATGTTGTATTGGCATTATCATTTATTTGTAAAAACTGTCTAATTTCTTCTTTAATTTTCTCTGTGACCCATTGGCTGTTTAGGAAAGTGTTATTCAATTTCCACGTGTTTGTGAAGTTCTCATGGTTTCCTATGCTTTTAATCTCCAGTTTAATTGCACTGTGGTCTGATAATATACACACGATAACTTCAGTTCCTTTGCATGTACTTAGACGTGTTCTATAAGTTAGTATGTGGTTTATTTTGGAGAATTATCAGTGTGCAACTTAAAAGAATGTATATTCTGATTTTGTGGGGTGGAACACTCTGTAGAGTAGATGTCTATTAAGTCTATTTGTTCAAAAGCTTGGTTCAGTTCTATTAGTTCATTATTGATTTTTTTTCTACATGTTCTGTATATTTTTGACATTGGGGTATTGAAGTCCCCTACTACAATTGTATTAGTGCTTAGTTGTTTTTTCATATCCCCTAGTACTTGTTTTGTATAGTTGGGGGCATTAGCATTTTGTGCATATATATTTATGATTGTCATCTCTTCCTCTTACATTGTTCCCTTTACAAGTATGTAGTGTCCTACTTTGTCTCTCTTAGTTTTGGTTTGACATTTATTTTGTCTGCAAATAAGATAGCCTCCTCTGCTTTTTTCTGGGTTCCTGTCACATGGAGAACTGTTTTCCACCCTTTTCCATCCAGTCTATGAGTTTCTTTTTGAACTAGGTGTATTTCTTTTGTAAAGCATATTGTTGGGTTTTGCTTCTTAATCCATTCTGCCAGTCTATTTCTTTTGATTGGTGAATAGAGGCCATTACCATTGATGGTTATAACCAATGTACATTGACTTATCATTGTCATGTTATTTTCCTGTTGTTGGTTCTTTTTTATTTTTCTCCCTCTCCCTTTAATTTCTTGCCTTGCCTGATGAATTTGCTCTGTTGGGCCTCATGGAGTTGTGATTGTTGTTGTCTTTTTCTAGGATATTGTTTAGAATTTTTTGCAGTGCTTGTTTGGTATTCATGAAGTTTCTGAGGTGTTCTTTGTCATGGAAGTGTCTTATTTTCCCATCAATTTTGAAAGATAGTCCTGCAGGATACATCAGTGTAGGTTGGATGTTGTTTTCTTTTAAGGCTTGAAATACCTCACTCCAGGATTTCCTTGAGGTTTTGTGTTGAAATGTCTGCTGTGATTCTGATGGGCTTTCCTGTGCATGTGATTTGTTTCATTTCTCTAAATGTTTGTAGTATTTTGTTCTTCTGCTGGGTTTCTGGGATCTTCATTATTATATGTCTAGGTGTAGATTTTTATTGATCATGGCTAGTTGGAGTCCTATATGTCTCACTTGTCTGCATGTCAAATTCTTTTGCTCTGTTTGGGAAGTTTTCTGTCATTAATTCTGTGAACAGTTTTTTTAATGTCATTTGTACTTTCTCTTGCTTTTTCACATACTCCTATCAGTTTTATATTATTCTTCTTTGTGTCATCTAGGAGCTGTTCAATTGATTTCTCATTGTCCCTTACTATTTTTGAAGAGATCTCTCTTTTTCATGGTTACTGACCACCATCCTATCTTCTATCTGATATTCTGTCTTCAGATTGCCTCAGTCTGCTATTTATGCTTTCAATAGACTTTTTCATCTCCACAATATCTGGTTGAATCTGTTTCATGGATTTCATTTCTTCCCTATGTTGGGCATTCATGGTTTCCATTTCTTTTCTATGTTGGGCATTCATGATTTCCATCATGGTCCTGAACTCATCTATTTTTTTTTTATCTGCTTCTGTTCTAGAGACTCTAATTATGTTTTTCATTTTGCTCACCATTTCTGTATTTATCTGGGAAATTATTTCTCTTTTGAATTTTTCTAGAGCCTCATTCATCTGTTTTGTTACTTCCTGTGATATCAATTCACGGTGTCCAGCAGGCTGATTACCTGACTTTTCCACCTCATTTCCCCCAGAATTTGCCTTTGGTGAGGTGGAAATCTGGGTTTGTGCCTTGCTTTAATGTCTTCTTGTTTCTATTTTTGTTGTCGGTACTCTCCTTGCTTTAATTCCTGGGTTGATACTTCAATATTGCTTATTGTAAGTATCCTTGTTGCTTGTATTTAGAACCCTAATGGAATGATTGCTTCTCAGAGCTGTCTTCCAGATATAGCTGGTCTTTAGGTTTTGAGTCTTTAATTTCTCTGAATTTCTCTCATTGTCATTACACCAGGAAGGACAACTAATTAGATCAATCATGACACCTTAAGCCAAGTGATGCAATCAGCAACACAATAGCATCAAGCACAGCTTAGAAAATAACAATTTGTGGTAGTTACTAATCTATCACGTTTAACTGTGTGGATTAAGTCAAAGTCAAGGACCAACACAAAATATGTTTATAGTGAATAAACTCTTAATTATAGCAACCTTACCCTTCAGGATGGGAACTTAGAAGGAGTAGAGGAAGGAGGGATAGATAGGTAGAAGGATAGGGAAAGTTTAGTAGAGTGGCCAGACGACAGAGAAAGATCATGCGAACTCTAGGAAACTGTTGAAGACAAGAGGAAAAGATGAATAAAATACAAAGATGAGAACAGAACAACCTAACAGCAATAGGGAGGCTATGAACTACTTACTTTCCTTTAAAACTAATGGCAATTGAGAGAAGGAAAAAGAAGAAAAGAAAAAGAAGAAATCTGAATTAGTGCCAGAACAGGGACAAAAATGAGATGAAGAATTCTGTGGGAGAGTGAGAGAGCTAGAGAGAGAGAAAGAAAAACAGAAGAAAAGAAAAAAGGAAAAATTTGAAAAGAGTAGAAAAAATAAAAATTAAAAATTAAAAATAAGAGAAAAAATAATAATTGAGAATAACAAATAAAGAATAAAAATGAAGGGCATTCTTCAGGGTATGTCTCTGCTATCACAATAGATAACATGGACAGCAGTGTGCAGATACAAGTCAATGAGTCTCAGGAAGCCAGTAGCAGACCCATGAGATTCAGGCAGATTTCTGGCTGCAAGTCCCAAGTTGAGCTCCCTGCCCTCCTGCAGGGTTGAACTCTGCAAGGTTCTACTGCTGGTTTCAGTTGCCCTTCCCCTTAAGATAGTCTAGTTTCCAATGGGAGGTGATGATCCCTCCAACTTATCAAGTACGGTGGTCTGGTGTGCCTTTATCACAGAGATTCTATTCACTTTTCCAGTGGGCTTCAATTTTCATCAAGGAGCCTGTAAGAGGCTCTCTTTCTGTTGTTCACTTCTGCTCTATCTTCTGGAGCTCAGGACAATGGCCCTTATGACCCCCCGTGCCTCTTCAGTGTGGAACCAGGTACCAAGCAGCCAGGAGGCCAGAGGTGGGGGGTAGTGGTGGGGCTGGTGGTGCTGCTGATGCAGGTGCTTGTCCCTGGGAGGCTGGGTGGGGGTGGGGGCAGCAGCTCCAGCTCTATGAGGCTGAAGTCTGCTCACTCATTGCTCGGAGGCTCAAGAGCTCTTCTTTATTTTGTAGCTCTTTATTGCCTTTTTAGCTCTGCAGTGCTGTCTGGCCTGGGACTCTGTATATCTCAGGATGGGCTGAATTCAGGATCTTTCTGCCTCAGCCTCCTGAATGCTGGGATTTCAGGCATGTACCACCACACTCTGCTTCATACTGGCTTTTTTCCATACCATATATATATTTTTAATACACAAATCAGGATGAGAATGATTTTTCCTAAACAATCCAGAAAATAACTTTCATTTTCTGTCCCACTTTCCCCACATAGATAAACAATTATAAGAATGAGATGTGGAGAAGGGATAAGTCAATCAATCTTGCACTAAAAATCTATTGATTCTATTAGGCTATAGATATAAAATGTCCCCCAAGATACTCATGTATTCTAGGTTAGGGCTTTATGAAAGTGAATGGATCATGGGGGTATTATACTTTAGTGAATTAATCCATTTATGCATTCATGGCTGAATGCAATGCAAGAGGTGTTGCCTCATTGAAGGGAACTACTGAATGTGTGACTTGCAAGGGTGTGTTTTTGTCCCTGGCTCTTCCCTTCTTTTTCTACTTCCTGACTGCTAAGAGGGAGCAGCTTTCCTTCCCTATGCCCTCCTCCTATGCTATTTTTCCTTGGAGCCAGTCAACCATGGACTAATCTGCACAAAACTGTGAGCCAAAACTAAACTTTTCCTTCTTTAATTTGTGTGTGTTTGGCATTTTGTTTCAGCAATGGGAAAGCTGACTAATACTGATGGTGACTTATTGCTTTTGAAACATTTGGTCCTTAAACTAGTTGATAAAATTAGTTTATCACAAAAAATAATAGATTGACTAAATTGGACCTTTTCCTTGAGCCAAGACCATTCCATATTTACATTTCATTATGAAAAAATCACCCCATGGTTTCTATTTTGTCTTTTTAAAGGGCATTATTCTTGGCATGGCAATAGGAAATTGTCCACAAAGTATCCAGGTCAAATATATCACAGTTATATTTTTATATTGTTACACTTAAACTTCTCTATGCTTTCATTTTTCTGCTTTTCAGACACATGACATTCTTTTCTTCCCATTCCCATTCCCATTCACTACACACATTTTGATAAAAGAACTCTGTAAGCCTGAGTAACTTTAATTTCCATCAAGATTTATGGGTTTCTCTATTTTGTGCATAACATACAAAGTGAAATCGGTCAATTATCTTTGCATTAGCTTTTTCACTTGGTATTACTGCTCTGGAGTTCTGGCATTTCCACAGCACTTTATTTTCATTTCCTTTTTGGCACATCTGAAGTTAAACTTAACTTCAGAAAGGGAAGGAAGTGCTTATAGTTCATTGTTCTGTGTAACTTATACCTAAGGTATATAGCACATGTCCTCAGATATCTCTCCTGCAACAAATTATTCCAACTGAAAACTTTCTCTGCTTTATTTTCTTACCATCCACTGAATCCCATTTGTTTGTGAGAAATTCATACATTCATTGAAAAGATAATTGAGAAGGTACTTTGGGTGTGACACCAAGTCTGTCTGAATTCTCTCCCTTACTCATGTTGCTCCCATATTTAAATTCCATCCATGGCTCCTCTCACTCATCCCTGAAGACAAAGAGACCATATAGTCCAAGGATACATAGTAGCTTCTCAAGTCTCAGATCTTTCTTCTTGCTGTCTAAACCTATACTTTCATAATACTGTGCTATTATGCTCATCAGCATTTTCCCTTCCTCTCTTATCTCCCTTTTTCATCAGGTTACTCCCTATGCACAGATCAAGGCCCAGATTTGCCACTAACTTTACTGAGAGTCACTCTCTAAACCCACATGCTGTTGAGGCTTTGTGTTGTCATACTTCTTACAAACCACTTTTGTGTTATTTCTAAATTGAATAGCATCACTATACCTCTCTCTGGTCTGTAACTCATAAAAGCATATATTACCTGTGTGCCTCTACTACCTAAACTATTTGTTTGTTTACTGAAATGAACTGATTCAGGTTATGGCAATTGGAATTTTTCTAGTGAAGTGATACTGAAAACCAAGGTAAACCAGAGCTAACATTTTGGGAGCAAGGAAAGAAAGAAGAGAACTCCAAAGAGGTCAGCAATGTGGGGCATCTATGTAAGACTATCTGGCCTGCATGCCTCAGTTACTACACTGGCATGACCATACAAAGCTTAGAACAATAATGGATGTGGATAACAATGAACCCATAAACTTAATGAATATAAAGAGAAGATTGTCTATAGATGTTATTTTAAAAGTAAAAGGAGCATAGTAGTATAAATGCATTTCAACCAAATTTAAAATTGGAAAAGGAATTATATTGATTTGCCTATAAGAAAAACATACATCATTTCATAATCATGACAAGGATATTTTATACTATACATTATTACTACAGCCTTCATTTCACTTTTTAAATTGTCTTCATAGCTAGAAAAAGAGTCTTGTCATAGCCATATAAGGTGATATTACTGGGTCAGATCTATTAGTCTCAAATAAAAATGCTGCCAATTAAAATCAAAATCATAGATACCCATAAAACTAGGTAGGGAACTACAGCAAGGTAATTAACTCTTAGATTTACTTTAAAGGTATTGCCTGTGAACTTTGGACTCCAGATACACAGGTTTGAAAGTAATTACATTAGTTACCATTTTAGGATGTCTATAAATTTTAATGTGTCACATCTGCAAAAGATACCTCTATATTCTATCTCAAACTTTCAGGGAATAAAATAATTGGGTGTATGCTTAACATGGCTACCACATAAGTGTTATGCAAATGTTGGAAAGAGTTAAATAATTAGTTTTAACTCTAATCTCTTATCTAAAAAAGTAAGATAATAATGAGATTTTACTATCCAGAGGGCTTCTTGTTAATGATCTATCTATATATAAACTTATAAAACTGTTATATATAATACATGTGTATTTATGTATATATAAATTATAAAGTATTTGTTGCTAATACTAATTTTTTAAAGGTTTCATAAAACTGAATCCATTACCTTGCCAATTATACTTGTGTTTTAAAAAGTAGTGCAGGGAGGCTCCTGGGCTGCCATAGCATTGCTGCTAGTGCAGAGGAAGTGAGCCAATCCCGGCACCCAGGAAGAGGCTCCCAGGCCACCATAGCACTGATCCCAGTGCACAGGAGGTGAGCTGTGTGGGCACCAGCAACACACCCACCCCATCAAAGTGAGAAGACAATGTAAACAAGCCTCAGAACCAGACTTCCAGATCACCTACAGCAACCCCAAAGGGAAACAAGATGGAACAATCTGATACTCAACCACCTGGACTCCCTGAACTGGCAACAAAAGAGGATCTGGAAAACATGAAATCAGAAATGATTTCTCAGATAACAGCAGAGATTGTGCCCATAGTGCAAGGCATGATTAATAAATCTAGAGAGGACACAGATAAAAAATAAAGGAGCTGAGGAACATGATGGAATCCCTACATAGGAAACAAATGGAATCTGTAAAACAGATACAAACAGATTTCCAGGAGATTAAAAACTCCTTTGCAGCAGAATGAGCCAATGTGAGGATAGAATTTCAGATATAGAAGATATGATTGCAATTAGTGACCAGGAAAAGAAAAAATTGCTTTAAAATTGTAAGGATCAAGGAGAAATCAATCCAGCAGCTGCTAGACGATGCAAAGAAGAATAACATCAGACTGATTGGTGTCAATGAAGAAAGAAGAGAGAGTGCACATGACATAAAAAAATTTTCACAGAAGTGATGGGAGAAAACTTCCCAAGCAGGGGAAAAGAACTTAACATACAGATAAGTGAGGCATATAGGACTCCAACTAGCTGAGATTTAAAAAAATCTACACATAGGCAAATAATAGTTAGGATTCCAGAAACCCAACAGAAGAACAAAGTTCTACAAGCAGTTAGAGAAAAGAAATAAATCACATACAAAAGAAAGCCCATCAGAATCACAGCAGACTTCTCAATGCAAACCCTCAAGGCAAGAAGAGCTTGGAGTGATGTATTGCAAGCCCTAAAGGAAAACAGCCTCCAACCCAGATTGATGTACCCTGCAAAACTATCTTTCAGAACTGATGGTGTAACAAGGTACTTTCATGACAAAGAGCACCTTAGGAACTTCATGAATACCAAACCAGCACTCCAAAAAATTTTAGACAAAATCCTAGTAAAAGATAACGAGGATCACAACCCCAGAGAGCCTAGCAGAATGAATCCATTGGGGGCAACAAGAAATTAAATGCAAAGTGGGAGAATCCAACAAAAAGAAAAACTCATGACAATGATAAGTCAATATGTATGAGTTATAACCATTAATGTTAATGGTCTCAATTCACCAATCAAAAGAAATAGACTGGCAGAATGGGTCAAGAAGCAAGATCCAACAATGTGCTGCATACCAGAAACACACTTAATTCAAAAAGAAATTCATAGACTAAAAGTTAAAGGGTGGATAACAATACTCCATGTGACAGGACTCCGAAAATTAGCAGGAGTAGCTATCTTCTTTGCAGATCAAGTGGATTTCAAACCGAAATCTGAAACACTTCTGGTCCCAAGAATTTCAGATAAGGGATAGTCAACTTGTATGTACAAATCTATTGTGATCATGTGCTTTCATTCCTCTTAAGTAAAAACTTAAGAACAGAACTGTTGGTTCTTGACAGTAATACAAGAAATTTCTATATTGTTTTACAAAGTGGTTTTATCCTTTTATGTTCACATTGGCAGTATTAGAAAGTTCTAACTGGTTCACAACTAAGCAGACATCTGTTATTTTAAAACTTTTTACTTCATCTCCCTAAAGAGTGTATAATATGATCTTGTTATTGTATGGATTAGTATTTTTCTGATTCTAGTGTTGCACACCTTCCCTGTGCTGTACTCGCTATTTATCTTCTTCTTGTGTCTACTTTTTAATTGGGTTGTCTATTAATGAGCTGTAAGAGTTCTTTATATATTCTGGCCATAGGTGATATGTATTATTAATATGGTCTTTTTAAGGACTACTTTTCATTTTCTTAATGATGTCATTTAAAGTTCTAAATTTTAATGGAATCTCATTTATCAAATTTTTTCTTTTATGCATCATGTTTTTTGTATCCTAGGAAATTCTTGCCTACCCTAAATTCATAAACACTTTCCCTTATAATTTCTTCTTAAAGTTTTACAGTTTTAGTCTTTCATATTTAGGTTCATTGATACTTTCAAGTTATCTTTATGTTTTATTGAAATAAATGGATGAGGTTAATTTTTTACATACCGATAACAGGTGTACTAGTACCATTTGCTGAAAACACTCTCTTACCCTCTGTTCTTCAGTTGAGTTTATGTTCTATAAAATGTAAATGTTAAATAATCTTTCAAAAATCAGTGGACCATATATGTGTGATTCTATTTCTAGATTTTCTGTTTTATTGTAGTGATCTATATGACTTTCCTTACGCCAACACTGCCTTCATTACTGTAGCTTTAGAGGAAGTCTTAAAATTAGGTAATAAGGGCTGGGGATTTAGCTCAGTAGTTCCACCACCTGCCTTGCTAGTGCAAGGTCCTGAGTTCGATCCCTGGAACCAAAAAAAAATTAGGTAATAAATGTCTTCCAACAGTTTTCTTTTCTTTTTACTTTTCTAGGTCCTTTGTACTCCTACATAACTTTTAAATTTCAATATCCAATTCTTCATTTATAGCAAGTAAACATAGACCTGAATTTTTATATACCCCTTGTGTTTTCTAATCCTGATAAATTCAAATTACAAGTTCTAGGGGCTCCTAGAGATTTCTTAGTATTTTCTCTCTAGATGATCATTTCATCTACATATAAAGATTTTACTTCTACCTTGCCAGTCCTATGTTATTTGTTTCTTTCTGTTGCCAGACTATTTTGATTTGGTTCTATGTTTCAAATTTTAATGGACAGATGAAGAGTAACCATATCTGCCCTTGTTCCCCACCTTATGGAGAAAGCATTGTATCTTTTCCATTCATAGAAGTTGTTTTTGCTGGAAGTATGGAGTACATATCTTTTATCTGTTGAGAAAGTTCTGTTCTACTTGTAGTCTCCTGATAGCTTTTTCCAAGAACAGCTGTAGAATTTACTCCAATCCTTCTTTTGTAACTACTGACAGGATCATATGGCTTTCTCTTTTCCTCTATTAAAATGATGACTTACGGAGGTGGATCTCCTAATGCTGAGCCAACACTGCCATCCCTATAATAAATCCACTTTCTAAATCCTGGCAGATCTGACTTCTAATTGTTTTGTTAAACAAATTTCTATCTATGTTCATACTTTTTTCTTCTATTGTATTTATCCAGTTTTAGATTTAGCACAATGTTGATTTCCTAAAATGAGGGGAGACTTTTTCCTTCTTTTTTTCTGCTTTAAATGTTTGATATAATTTATTAGTTAAAATGTATATGAGCCTGTTGTTGTCATGTAGGTAGGTTTTCAAACTAGGAATACACTTTCTTTAACAGGTGCTATTCAAATTTTATATTTCCTCCAGAGTTAGTTTCATTAATTTGTTTTCCAAGGTACTTCTTAGAATTTGTCAAATTTATTTCAATACAGATTTTTGAAATATGCTTTCTATATCCTTTTAAATTCTGTAAAATCTGTGGCAATGTCTCCTAGGTCTTGATATTTAATTTTAAAAATGTAAAATTGATATTGTGTAATAGGAAGTAAAGGTCTAAAGGAGCAGGGGAAGTGGGAGGGGTAGGGGAAAGGAAAAAAGGGAAAAGAAATATGAGAAAAGGAAAAAAATGGAAACAAAGTCTTTGCAAATAGAGAAGGCTGGAGGGGGTGAAGGGAGGGCAGGGAAGGGGAAAAAAATAAGAACCAAGATACATCATGTAAAGGTACAAGATCCCAATGATGAATGCAACTGTATTTTGTATCTAAAATTTATCAATAAATTTAATGGAAAAAAAAGAAGAAAAAGGTAGTGCAAAGCAACCAGTATTTTAATGAAAATTCATGTTAATTTAATTTAGCAAATACTTGTTGAGCTCTTGTAAACATAATATATTGTGATTGCTATAGTTGAGGTTGGAAGGTAAAAATAAGCAGACTACTCTCATTTGTATAGAAGGCAGACACTGTGTATAACAAACCACTAAGACTGAAAGGTACAATGATAAAATCATCATTTGTGACACAAAGGTGTTGTTATGGTAAGGGTGATTTGGAAGATCAAAGGAAGGTTTATTAAGGTGCTAGGTTTTATAAGTAGAAATGGTAGTGAACGAACACTTCAGGATGAGGGAATTGCTGGTGAAACCCACACCAGGTGTGAGGTAGAGATAATCTATCTGGAAAACAGCTAAGGCCCTGAAATGGCAGGAATGTAGAGGGAAAGGGAGTATTTAAACAAATGCTGGTTCCAAGACAGTCTGAAATGGCTCTGACAGATTTGAATATGATGTCCTAAAGAAGGCTGAGCTGTTGAGATTTTTGACCAGAAGAGTGGTAGGATTATAGGTGTGTTTTACAATCAGTTTCTCATAATAAATAACTATACTATAATGAAGATGAAATAAAATTTGAGGCTAAATTCTCTGTCCAAGCAGTTTTTCTGGGGTAACTGCTGTCAGCATATTCCTAGTGGTTTTAAATTTTTCTTCTTTAGATTAGGAAAATTGATCTTCTAGAAGATTAATAGAAAGTCACATAGTGAGCACTGGCTTTAAAACAAACCTAGATTTAAATTCTATCTCTAGAGTTAGCTTGCTGGGTGATCTTGAAAAGTGATGCAACCTGTGTAAGCATCTGCTTTGTTGTAATAAAATGGAACTTAAGACCTCAGAGAGTGATGGTCTTCATTGAGATATCTTTAATACATTGTCTAGCATATAGTAAGCATTAAATTAATAGTAGCTTTTATCTTTTATGTCAGTTGCCATTTGTGTATAAAAATAAATTTTTATCATAATTATAAAATATTTTCACACTGTGTTCATGAAAATCAGTGGGATTTCAACTAATCATTTCTTTTAAAAACAATCCCTCTTTTTCTCCATTGATAAAAATAGCAAAATAAATATGAATAAATGTAGCTTCAACCACTTGTGATCCTACTTAAATGGAAATAAGCAAGCTACCAGGGCTTCCATAGTAACCATGTTTTGAAAAATCTGTGCTTACAATACTGGCTGAATTGCATGTATCCATATAAAGTAACAAACCTTGTGGATGTTTGGATGCCAAAGGTCTTGGCTTTTGATTTTAGTAGTGGATGTCTGCTGAGACATCATGACATAGCACCTGTGGGTACAAGAGGTTGGAAGCAGTGGTATGGAAGGCAGGTCCTTATTTATCTGAATGATTGTCAGGTATATTAATAAGATTTTCATCTCTTGGAACAAATGCCAATATATACAACTTAAAGGAGAAAAAGGTTATTTTGGTTTACAATTTCAGAAGTCTCAGTCCATGGTCAGTTAGCTGCAAGGTAGGGATATTATGGTGGAAAAGTATGAGCAAGGAAAGTTGCTAAATTCGTGGCAACCAGAAAGCAGAGTGCAGAGGAAAAGTGCTGTTAAGATAGGCATGCCATTGATGGCTCACCTCCAACTGGCCCCCAGGTTCTCATACACATTCAGCTATGAACAGTAGCGGATTAATCCATTCATGAGTATAGTTCTACTAAGAGCCAATCATCTCCAGGAATCTCTTAATGCAGTTAAATTGACAATTAAGATTAACTGACACAGTTGTCAACTTGACAACTAATCACAACTCCTTAAATCATACTTATTCCCCAAGTAAACACAATTACAAGGTCATAATTCCATCTCATATCATATAATTGTCCAATTTACAACTAAAAATACACTAATTATTTTCCCAAAGTCTCAACAGTCCCACCGTTGCTCAAAGTCCAATTCCAAATTCTACTATAAGATTGAAGGCAAACTCTTAGCTATAAACCTCTGTAAAATTGACAAAAAAACCACCAAAAACAAAAACAAGTTATGTGTTTCCCAATACAATAAACAGGATAGACATTCCCATTCCAAAAGGAAGGATAAGGAAGATGGAAAAGAATAAAACCAAAGGAAGATTGAAACCTAGCAGAGCAAACATTAAGTCCTGTAGCTCCATGTCTGACATCCTGGCATATGGTGCGAGGTGAATACCGGAGAGCTTGGGAAACCTCCCCATTACGGCCTTCCATGTTCCTGACATCTCTGTCTTCCTGGATTCTTCACTTCACCTTCAGCTTCACTCCTTGTTTGGCTTCACAGTCTTTCTTTGAAATCTTGGTAGAACCTCCCAAACTCTACAACTCTTAGATTTTATATGGTGGTAAAACCAGCATCTTGTGGACAATGCCAAGGTCTATTACTAGAGCAGTAGTGGAACTCCATTGGGCCATCACCAAGTGGCTGGATGGTTGAACTAGGTGGAATGAGTCCGAGGCAACCAATTCACTAGGTGGCCCTTCTCAAGCAAGGGGCCCAGGGTCTCAAAGGAAACCTTTACATATTTGCTGCCTTAAACCCAAGATGAATTGGGTGGTGCTTGCTGCTTCCTAAGATACACTCAAGGTATCTTTCTCCTTGTCTCCTTTTAAAATACTTGATGTCTTTTGAATGGTGCTAATCTCTTCAGCAACCGTATGTTTTTCTGCCCCAAATTTACATGTGGTTCTTTTCAGGCAAAAATTTCAGTGTTTCAAATTTTTCCGTCTTGCTTTTTACCTCTAATTCTCAATATAAAACTGGCTAAAAGCTTCCAGCAGTACCCATATCATACCCTGAATGTTGGGCTGCCTTCAATTTTCCCATTCCAGATCAATTAGTCCACCACCCTTAACCTCAATCTCCCAAACTCTCAGGATATAAGTAAACGTAGACAATTTTTTTTGCTAGCATGTAACATCCATGGCCTCTTGTCCTGTTTCTAATAGAGTTCTCTCTCTCAACTGAAACCTTCTGAGCCTAACCTTTACTGTCCATATTCTAATAGCATTCTACTCTTCTGAGCTTTGACTAAAATCACCAATAAAACTCCATTTACAGTTTTCTCAGGGTTCTTTAGCCTGCATCTGTAAACCTTTCTAAATTCCTCTTGCAAACCAGTTCAAAATGTCTCTAAATCACATGGTCAACTATAGTCACAGCAATAGCCCCACTCCAATTACCAACTGTGTGTATTAATTGGCTTTCTCATCACTGGGACACAATACCCAATACCAACAACTTAGAACAGGAGAGGTTTAATTTTGCTAATGTCTTGGGGAGATTCCATTTAAGATCTACAGGCTGTAAAGCAAGAACATAATGGCAGAAAGATGTGGCAGAGTTAAGATGCTTAATTCATGGTAGCTGGAAGCAGGAGAGAGGAATAGTGACAGAGAGGAAGAGGCGAGGGTCTAGATATAGACCTTGTCATTGTCACTTTCTTCATCACTGGAACCAAATACTCAACCCCTGCAACTTCAAGGAGGAGAGATTTATTTAAATTCACAGTAACAGAATTTTTGGTCCATGTCTGGCAGACCAAATCACAGAAATGGCATGGGGATGGTCTTGGGCAAAGGAAAGGCACTCACATTATGACAGCCAAGAAGCAGAGGGAGAAAGTAGGAGCCAGAGTGAGATACCCCCTCAACATCATGTCTCTAGTGACTTGCCTTCCCTGACCAGTCCCTACCTCCTATCAACAAGTCAGCTATAGTGCCCCTAATGATCCAATCCTCTTCCAAAAGTTCCACCGCTGAGCACATAAGGTTCTTGGGGGACATCTAGTGTCTTAGTTACTTTTCTCATTGCTGAGACAAAACGCCTGACATTCAAAATTAAAGAAAGAATGGTTTATTTGGCTCAGTTTATAGAGGTTTCAGTATATAGTTGGCTAGCTCTAAGGCAGGGTGGTGTGGCAGAAAGGCATTGCAAAGGAGAAACAGTTCATGGAAGGTAGAAGAAAGTAAAATAACAAAGTAACAAAGAAGCAGCAGCCTGCCTTTCCCTCTTATCCCTTCAAGCTACCTGCCCTTTGGGTGGTGCTACTCATATCCAGGGTAGGCCTTCCCATTATCTCACCCAGAATTACACCAAACCAATCAGTAAACTAATTTAGTATTCACTCATTTTTAATCCCAGCATCACATATTTAATCCCAACCTCACACATCCTAGATTGAGCCACCTGTGAAAAGCCCCACCTATGACTGCATGAGGTTTTGGGGGGAGCATTTAGACACAAGTAATAACATCTAGGTACTGTATCAATCATAACAGACCCCAGGGTCACATTGCCATGACCTACCCAGACACACCTAGAAGTTTGCATTACTAATCCCCTGGGTGGCTTCCAAGCCAATCAAGTTAATAACCCATACCACTTCTATTTTTTTTATTGCCATGTTCTTTATACCTATCTAGCTATACCTGGCTAGGACCTCTGGTCATGGAGACAGTCCATCCTTCAGTTATGTACATATTTAGTTGTTTTTTTCCCCTTGATTCTATCATTACTTCTGCCATTTCTATAATAATGCTCATTCTGGATTCAGATCCTTTAAAGTATGTGTGAAGAGGGGCCTGTTGGGGATTTGAAAGTGGCACAGGATATTTTCATGGCTTCTTTTCAATGAGTGTGCACAAATTGTTCACATATCAAAATAGTACTGTGTCTATTAGCCTTTGCTGTGATCCCACTGAATGCCTCCCCAATTCATTGCTAGTCCTCTAAACCTTCCAAGGAACTAGAGTGGTCAGGACCCTGTGTCAACCAGTCTTTTCTAATCACCGAGTACCCTTAAAGTGTTAGGTATCAAATATTTTGTATATAATATTTGTTATTATGGCTATTTGTTATTAATGTTATTAATTTGTAAATAAACTAATTTCACACTGTGAAAGAAGCTTTTCTTTATTTGTCTCCTAATTCTTGAGAAGCATTTAATCTTAGCCTAGTGCAATGGTTCTGTCATATTGTGGAATAAAACAGGACAGGATCATAAGCGACTCTGTAACCTCAGCTCTGAACAAGATATCTCTCAAAGCAGTCTAGACAGAAAAAAAATATACTCACTGTAAGAATGGCATCCTCCAATGCCTAAGGAGCCCTTTCCTCTAGCATGTAATCTAATCCTCTTTCCTTTCCTTTCTTTGCTGTCCTTAATGATTCAAGGTGCCCCTTAAACCAAACAGTGCTTTCTTTAAGAGAAATGTAAAGTGTTTATTTTATAATAGTAAAGAAGTAAAACATGAAGTGAGTTCTATGTACTTTTGACTTGCTGCACTATTTCTGTGATAGGGTTCATGAGAAATTGGGATTAATCTTTTCTCTCTTTTTGGTTGAAACTTCAAAACATATTTATACTTCATATGGTGACTCTGAAATGCTAAATTTTATGCTTTCCTGTGACACACTTCATAATCTGTCAGGGCAAACAATTTCCAGGTTCTGCTAATGCTAATTGCCTTTATAGATCAAATTGTTATTTTTGAGTTATATTTTAATTATGTGGAATGAGAATGTTGCTTGTCTACTCTATAAACAATTTTATTCTCTTATGAGATGAATAGGTCTGAAAGGAACTGTTCCTTTTAGAGATTTTCAGCAATTTGTGGATCTGCCTTGCTATCTCTCTTGAGTCATTATGTTATGTAAATATGTTCCGTCAAAAATCTCTAAAAAACAGATTGAAAATTCATTTGGAAAATGATGTCATTGAAGAGCTCAGTTAAACATCAAACAAAATCCATGCATTTGTGGAATCTCAGCTCAGATTTTCTTCTCCTTTGTCTGATAATCAGGGTGAGGACTCAGCTAGCCCAGGGGGCCACTGCTGGGCCAACAGTTGTCTTTGAATCATAAATTCTGAAGGTATTCAGAAGGCTTAAAGGATAATGTGATCTTCCCTCTAAAGAACTCAAGGGAAAGGACAAAACCCGTAAAATTTTTTTGTATTGTGAGAAATGCTGAATGTTAGTGTGGAAAATTGAGTATTTAGATATAGAAAACTATAAATGAAACTGATTGCATTTTGCCAGAATTCAGGAAAGGTCAGATGGAAGATTGAAGGGAGAAAACCAGAGAGCCAGATAAGAAAACAAAGAGGTGAGAAACTTCAAAGTGTCATTTACTTAAATGGAGATTATGCATCTGTTAAAAGGAGGACCAGCACTTTCAACATGTTTTCAAAACTGAAAAACTTCAAAAAATATCTAATTGCTTTTATTAATGACAACAAAATTCCTAAAGGTAGCTCTATTTAATAATAAAGATACCTCACTGATAGTATTATGACTTTTGTAAAGAAAGAAAATTAATATATATTATTAAAGTATTATTTGTTGTAATAATCCATTTTACATTGGAGTCTAGTACACACATAAGTATTCACATACACATATAAAACTTTCATAGTTTATAATTACCCTTACTATATGTGATTCACTCAGTGTTTTCTATTCTATTAAAAATGATGCTGTTTACAGCCCATTGACAGAATCATGATGGGTTTAAATGAGTTGAATTGAGATGACACAAATGTATTCTCAGATGGAATTATGTCTTTCCTTGGTCTTTAAGACCCCATGAGAATACAAATGTGCCAATAATTCCTGTTTCTTGTGGTGACAATCCAACTAACTCCTTTAAGAAGCTAAATCTAGGCCCATTATAGGAAATTTTATACCTTCCTGTCAATTCCAAGTTTCCCTAGTGGTAAGCATTGCAATTTTGCCTCTCTGCCAGCCTGTTGCCTTAGTTCTTCCAAATGAAAGTCATAAATTTATTTTCTAAGTTAAGCATATTCAATCTCAGGACTTTTGCCCTGGGAGTTTCCACACTTGTTTCTGTCAGCAGTGTGGGAGCTTGTAGCAGTCAAATCTCCAGCAAGGTTAAAGTTAAGACAAGTTTGCACTCTGTCCTCTGAAGCTGACCACACATAGCTTGTCCAGATGAGGTATAGACCTGCTTGATGTTCTGTCTTCACAGTGTTTGTCCTTTCCCGTGAGGGTCATGCTGATTTATACTTTAATCCCAAGAATTCAAATAGAAATGGGTACCTCAGCAAAGACATGGTCCTGATAAACACAACCAATTCAGATGGAAGTGTAATGATTCAAGCAGTAAGGACAGGCCTTGTTGAGGCCCCAGTGACAACAAGGAGACACCAGCAAAAATTTCTGGAGAAGTGTTTTATATATAGTACCTGTTAGATGCAAAGTTTGGAGGGGGAGATCCATCCAGCCTGGCAATACAAGGCACACAAAGCCAGTGTGTCTGAAATACAATGACTGGGAGTGAGAGTGGGAGGGGACAAGAATGGACAAGTGCATAGGGATTGGGTTACAGAGGACTTCACAGACCACATTAAGTTGGTTATGATGCTATTTGTTCCAAGAAGCCATTGGAATGTTAAATAGAGTAGAGTGATTTCAATTGACTTGTTCTATGAAAGGTTATTTGGTGCAGTAAGAACAGAGGGGATGTGGGGAGTTGTGGTAGATGGACCAGAGACAGACAGGCAGACCAAACTGAAGGTCATGGTGAAAATAGAAGATAGGATTTGGTCTCGGATCAGGTAGACAACAGTGATAATAGCAGGAGAAAATTGGGCTGTCCATCTGTATTGGAGATAGAATCCTTTCTAATTGATTACAGACAATTCTAAAAATGGGGATTAAGGAAGACTGCTTTATTCATGCAGTTAATAATTTTTGAGTTCTAAGCATTGTGATAGGTATCAGGGATTTAATAATGAAGAAAATCAGACAAATTCTTACCTTCATAGGACTTAAGATCTGGTGAGAAATAATCATAAAAGTAAATAACCAACACCAAGCTCAGAAAAAGGGAATTAAATAGAGCTGTATGCTACCATAGGTCATATAATAGAGAGCTTATTTAGCCAGACTGGGTGTATTTGGCCAGAGATGTGCAGGTGTGCAGGGGGCAATATGCCAGGTCAGGGGAGGTGAGGAATGTGCTAAGGTGAGATGTGGTGGGGGTACAGCAATGAGAATGCATAAGCCAGGTGGTAGCAAAGTGAAAGCACTGACCTGGGGCCTCAGTGGGACTGGAGAACAAAGTAGGAGAGAGTGAGAAGGGATTGAGACTACATTCCATCTTGTAGGCCTAGGCAAGTTGGCTTCGGTCCTAATAAATAGGAAAACCTTTTGTCCTACTTGCCAGGGTCTCTTCCCATTCTAACATTTGTATATTACAATGATTTGATTTGAAATAAGAAAATGACAGAACTGCAAATTGACCTTCAAAAAACGGTTAAATGGCTGTTTGACTAATATAATTATGAGATCCCCAAAGAATCAGCATGCTTATTCATCTTCCTCTCAGGTGCAATTGAACATTTCAGAATAGAAGAATCATTATAGTCTTATTTTTATGACACCACCAGTATTATCTTTCCTAAACTTGGCATACCTTTGGCCACTTCTCAGAGGGTCCTCTCTGAAACCCTGTGTTTTATGAGATTTTGAAGGATGGAAATATATTCAGTAAATGCCAGTGTTGCAAATAGTGCCAGTGTTAATATGACATTTGTGAATGTTGAGTTACAAAAGTCAATGTCACATGCTACTAAGAAAGTGCTTCATTGTTTAACTGTGAATTAAATAACTGAAGAATGTTTGGGTATCTCCACCAGATCTCAACTCTCTAATACGAAGGGATTAAAAATGTGAACGATTTAGAGCAGTTGTTCACAGATGAGGGCAAATTTGCCCCCAACTGGGTAACTGGCAATGTCTGGAGATATTTTTGGATACCACAACAGTGGTTGTGATGTTACTTGTACCTAGCAGGTAAAGGCCAGGGATGCTGCTAAACATACTATGTGGGAGCAGGGTGTGTGAGACAGCTTCCTGCAACAAAGACCTATCTGCCTTACTAATTTCAATAATCCTGAGGTTAGGAATCCTTGTCTTAATAATCTTTACTATACTGCAAACATTTTTGCTTTCTGAAAGTAGATAAGTATCATATAGATAGGGTCACATTTTTATTGGTGTATGTTTTCAGTAGGCAATAATCACATTCAATTGGCAGAATTGGTATATATACATATTATATCTTAATCACTTTTACTTTTCCTCCTGCCCATTCCTCTCCCTCATTGTCCAGATCACCTTCACATCTCCAAAAAGTCTACCTCATTGTTTCCTTTCATCCCTGTTTTATCTAGCTCTTCTATTTTATGTTTCACATATAAGAGAAACCCACGTGATGTTTAATCTTCTGTGTCTAATTTATTTCATTTAGGATTCTGTGTCAAGAGCCATCCACTTTCCTACAAATGGCTTAAATTTACCTTTCTTTATGGCAGAGTTGTTACTCCATTGTGTATATTTACATTTTCTTCATCCATTCATCTGTTGGTGGGCATTGAGGCTGCTTCCACAATTTAGCTGTTTTGAATTGGGTTGCCATAAACATATGTATGCATGTATCATTGTAATCTGATATTTTTAACTCTAAGAAAGATACCCAAATAAGGCATATCTGGGTCAAACAGAATTTATGCTTTTAGTTTTATAAAGAATCTTCATATTCATTTTCATAGTGATTATACTAGTTTATATTCCCAACAAAAAAAGGAGATAGATGAGGAGGAAAATCTCAGATGGGCTAAGAATTCCTTAAATTTTGTGTTTTTATTTACATTTTAAAAACCTGTACATTCACTGCCATTTGAGACCATAATAAGCTGATTGTTCTGCTCTTCCTGGGGTGACTCTTTTCCTGATGAATATCCAATGACCTCTGTATCATCCTTCAGTTGGGGCCACAGGATCGTCCATAGAGAAGGCTCTTAGAAAGAGTCAGATATCCTCAAGAGTTACATTCTCACAAAATCCTAGATGTATAGCATGATGCATACTGGTTTATTTCTGGGCTGCTGAGCAGTCCTAAGTTAGGAACCAAGTGAAAAATAATGAAGTAAAAGATAAATGAGGCTAAAATATTAGCATTATTGGGAAATTATAAAATCTGAATTAGAATAGGTAAAATTAGATGTGAGAGCCAAATAGGCTTCCCAAATTGGACCATGTAACGGGACAGAATTTCTCGTCCTGTTTTAAAAGCTGGGACAGGGACACACATCACTGCAGTGAGGAATAGTCTTCTAGAGAAGAAGCAGAGGAGATCATGCTTCTGTGGGAAGTTTCCCCCCACCCCAGTGAAGAGAAATGAAGTAGAGCTGAGCCTACATAGCTGATTACTTTCAGATCTATCACTCAGATAAGTCAGACCATCTCCTTCAGTGCAGAATGGAAAAAGTAGAAAAGGGAGGTCAGAGTTTACTCACTGGATTTCATTTGTGTGGAAGGAAACATCAGGAAACAAAGGAAAGATGATCCTCTTCTGCTGCCGAACTGCTACAAACTGTAACTTTGCTTGTTACCTGTGTTATCCAATTCAGTAGCTACCAGTCAAATCTCATTATTATAGTTTAAACTAATGAGTATTAAATATAAATATTTAAAATATTTTAAAGTCTTAGTAGCCCTAAGTAGTGATTGGCTACTGCATTGGACAATACAACTGTAGAACATTTCCACCATCAAAGAAAGAACTGTTTTATGGTACTAATAAGAGATTTTGTCTAATTCATCTTTGTATGATCAGTTCCTAAGAGAAGGCCTGGCTCAAAGACACTAAAGTGGGTTTCTTGAATGAACACATTAATGTGGATTATTGTGATTTTGTTTTGCATATCTGTATGCTGTACAGATCTCCCCATTCTAATGCAGCAATACATGAAAATTGATCAAAAGAATCTTGTTAAATGGAATAAATCAATTGAAGAATATGAGCTGTATATTTCTGCTTTTATTTTGAAATAATTATTTGAGTGTGTGTGCCTGCTAAAACATAGGAAAATGGTTTTGAAAGGTATACACCAGATTGTATGTACCATAAAGTAGTTGAGACTGAGAAAAATAAGGAAGAACTGTTTTACTTAGGAAACTGTTACAAGGAAAATAAATTACTTGTGAGTGAGAAACAGATGAGGTGTAATATGTTAACTTTCTAGATTCATAAAGAAAATAATAGCTATTTTAATATGAAGTATTATGAAAGACAATTTTAAGATACTAGAATCAAGTGTTAAGAAAAATGGTATTGAAATATAAGCACAAATAACAGCTCGATGGATAGTTTGTGTAAACCATGAAAATTATTTCCTAAGTCACATGTAATATTTTCGTTCACAAGATATGGCTCCTATACTAAACTGTAGAGAAAGATAGGGCCAGATGGCACTGGCTCATTTTTCTGCTATACTTCCTCACCAACCAATACTCTTTGTCCTATCTCTTCTTTTTTTTTTTGTTCCAGGAATCGAACTCAGGACCTTGTGCTTGCGAGGCAGGCAGTAGTGTCCTATCTCTTCTTATAGAAATGACTTTTGTTCATTGTAGGTGTAAAGTTCACCCTGGGAATGGTCCTAGTGGTGATGTCCTCATCAGGATACTGACCCAATGACTGTGATAATCCTCTAGCAGCCTTACTTTGCCCTGCATGTGGTAGTTTGTGCTGGACAGATGCTGGACCAGAATTCTGCCCAATAAAATTACGATATTCTGTTTAACAGGGCTGAACCTAAATTGCTCAAGCAAGGACATTGAGGTATGCAGCAGTGCCTTAAAAAGTACCCAGAGACATCTAACCTGCAGTAAAAGATAACCTGCATTCAAATGAAGATATTTAGATGCCATGGTAATTTCTCAGGACAAAAAAAAGGCTATCATTATGACCATACCGAAACCAAATGAGATTGACATATAAAATAATACAGGAAGACCAGTTTAATTAACATCTTTGCTATTTTATTTCACACTTAGTTGATGGGAGAAAAGAATATTTTGATCAAACAATTAAAGTGAGTGAATTTAAATATATGAATATAATCACCCAGAAAAAATGATATTCACCAAAGTTTTAAAAATAAGCATTAAAGATATGGTATCTTTGTAATTACAGCCTTTATTGACCATTATCCATTCTTAATGTGTGATGGCTTCTGGGGTTGGGTAAAACTCCACCTGGATAAATACATCTTGGGGGCCTGATATTTGAAGGATTTGAACTTTTCGGTAAATAATTCCTTTCCTAATTTTTGTTTTACTATTTCTATTTTTCAGACCCACTATGAAAATGGGGAATACATTATTAGGCAAGGTGCAAGAGGAGACACCTTCTTTATCATCAGCAAAGGAACGGTAAGCTTTGGTGGCACAAGAGGTGACGCATGAAGGCAGTCTGGGATTGGTCAGCACCTCGTGCAGGAGCACCTGTCCCAAGTCTTGTGCTGTATGGGTTCTCTAACACAGAGCTATTTGACAATGGATTAAAAAATAAAGATACTTGGGCCGGGGATTTAGCTCAGTGGTTTCACCGCCTGCTGCGCAAGAACAAGGACCCAAGTTCGATCCCCAGTACCAAAAATAAATAAATAAATAAATAAATAAATAAATAAAGAAAGATTCAGGAGGGGCAGGAGAAAGAGTGTAACTTTGTAGATCACTAAGTAGCCAGAGTGCCAATAATCATGTTAGTATATACTACTAATAAGTCTATGAGAATACACAGCTCTCTGTATTAAAACTATACAATAAAGAATACAAAGGGCACTTTTAAAGATCCATACAGTCTTTAGAAGCAGTAACATCGAGACAATAGAACGTCTGGGCTGTGAAATCAAGTGGCCTTGAATTTGCACCACAACTTATAGTCTCCTTACACAGATGGCTTCATATTCTGAAGGTAATCAGGATATAAATATATTGTAGCTCTATAAAGAATATTGAGTGAATATTAAGAAACTATTAAAAGTGATAAATTACAAGAGGGAGAAAATAAGGTAAACAATAACTGAATGAAAAATTATAGATTTTTTTATATTCTTTTAGTTCTCAACAATATGAATCTAATTTAAATTTTAAGACAAAAGATTAAGTAAATTGGAAAATTATCTAGATAATTCTAATATTATATCACTAAAATATATTAAATTTCTCAAACAATAAACCCATAATTTGCATTTGTCATTGCACTGTAGTCTGTGACTTGAACTTACTTTTCTTTGTTATAAGTTATACAGTTTTGTTTTTTTTTGTTTGAGACAGGGCCCCATTATGTAGTTCAGGCTGGCCTAGAACTCACTATGACCTTTGAATTCATGGTGATCCTCCTGACTTAGCCTCCTGAATGCTGGGATTTCAGGTGTGCACCACTGTGCCCAGCTCTGTCATAAACTGTACTTAAGCATTTTTATTCTGAATACATTAAATACAGTATAGAAAAAGATAGGGAGAGAAATGCAGTAAAGAGGATTTATAGTCCAATTTAAATTTTTATGCTTGTTATTTTAAAATTAAATAAATTTATCTTTCCTAATAGAAAAATGACTGACTCTGGTACCTATTGCCCATATAGATAGATTTAAAGAACTACAGTAAATATGATACATTTTACAGTAAATAAATTACATTTCAGATACTCCTTTTTGGACTAATTTGGAATAAAGGAATCCATAAGTCAATCTTTATGCCATTGGCATGTCCCACTAAAATAAGAAACAATATTTATACTTTTATATGTATTTGTTTGACTGGTATTTGAAAGCCTGAGGTAGGAATAGAAGTTAGGAACTGGGTTCTTAGATAATATCATGTAATGGCATGTCTGAACACACTTATGAAAAATGTATCTTGCATTTTCCAGTATTAGGGGATAAAAAAAGACATTTTGTGGTGTTTAGATGGTAGATTGTTAGTGTTTACCATTTATTAAATGGTTAACATTGGCTAAAAAAAATCAGGGAAAATTGAAAATTCTCATGGACATAAGCTATCTGATTGATCACAACGGGACTTTTTGTCCTGACAATCTACTTTTCCTTACTACACGGCTAATTATTTACTACTATGGAGTGATGTATTTATCCATTAAGATGAATGTCTGATGAGCTTTTGTGATGACCCGATTACTACAGATTTCCAGCAGAGCTTTAAAGAAGTAGTGTTTTGTAACCAGTTTCAGCAGAAAATAAGTGCATTAGCACAGCTATTTTTTGAGTTTTTTAGCATATATAGAAGCCGAGTGAAAATTATACCCCAGGAACCAATTCTCTCGACAATACTTTAATACAATGTGGCAACTGTGGGAAAGAAATAGTAATAAGATATTAGACTTCCTTGACACATTCAAGGTTTTTTTTTGTTTTTTAAACAGGCATTAGTTTCCCCTTAGTTTTCCATAGTTAACTATGATACATAATTATATCAATTAATATATTAATTATAATATTAGTTCATTAGAATCATTATAAGCAGCAGAAGATAAGCATACTTAAGTCCAGTTGTAAGGAAAAAGAGATGAATAATAATAAGAGTTGATTAAAGTTAACAGGAAAATAGGTTGTGAAATTTGAATTTTCTAAGACAGTGTTTTGTTTTAGATATACTGATGCAAACTTGTTTCCTCATTCATTTATAAAAATTAACAAAGGATGACCCTGGTGAAGATAATTTCCTTTCTACCATTGAATGGACTTTTTCTTGGAAAATTCTGTTAAATGGAAGGAAACACAATACGGGGGGCAGGCTGTAAAGCCATGAATGGATTTTTCCCTGTTCAGTTTTATTGATTTATGTATTATTATCTCAGTTAGCCTATTCATAAAGAGAGAAACACTATGAAATAAACTTTGAAATCCAACTTATATTCCTCCATTAAACCTGCACAAAGTGATTTTCTAAAACTGAAAGCAGAATGCTTACTGTGGTGATGTATAAAGTACCAGGTGCTGTCACCAGGAGAAGCTGAGTTAGTTCTCTTTACTTTATTCAGTTCATTCCACTTGCCTAGAAACAAGATTTCACCAAAGAATTCTGAAGTCCCTACAGAGATATTACATTAAAAACTGTCCCCCACTCCATAAATAATTTGACTCATAATTGAATAGTATTGGTATACAAAACTTCAGAATTCTGATAATAATTCAAATGCATTTGGATTTTTCTGGTTTTAGTCAATATACATTGTATGCTACGAAAACTTCTTACATTTTAAGTGTCACTTAAAAGCACATGGCTTTATTCTTAGAGTCAAAACATTTTTAAACATAATGGCTAAATATATTGGGTTAACAAAATACTCAGTATTATGAATTTGGAAAGTGTTCTGTTATGGAAATTTTGTTTCCAGATGTATATGTGTGTGTATGCATCATGGAGAAGCATGAGAAACATTTCTTTTAGATCATGAACACTCATAAAATAAGGTGCATGTTATCACCATTTCTTGTTTAGTGTGGTCCTAGACAACCCGACTATTATAAGTCTAGAAAAAGATATAATATTTGATGATGAAGAAACAGTTAAAGGTGATATGATTTTAGTTTCTTTTAAAATTTTTACACAGATATGTAACTAAAATTAATAACTAACTATTCAGCTAGATCATCATTGTTCCTTCTGTTTTTCTGAGTTTTTGGAAATGTTTCATGTGGATACAATCTAATGGAATGGCAATTAGTCTCATTTGTTGTCTAGATCAAAATTAGCTAATTTAAATCAAATAATCAAATTCTCAGCAGCAGTAGCCATTTGTAATAAGTGAATACTTAGATGTAGCAGTAATGACTGCATTGGGCATTGAAGATATATGTACTATACTACAGTTTAAATATTGAAAAAGCCAAAGATTTGATATAATCCACCATATTAATAATATAAAGAAGATAATTCCCATTATTATGTCAAGCAAATAAATGAAACCATTTGATAGGTGCAACATCCATTCATAGTAAAAAATGTTAAGATGGCGTCTATAATATGCCTGTAGTTAATACATTTAATGATGAAACAAAAATCAATCACTGAATGGAAGCAATCAATGAAGAGAGGAAATTCTTTTCAGTGAACAATTAGTAAGCCACAGATGAGAAAAAAAGTGAACATTGAACTAAACTTCCTACTTTATATTAAAAATTTCAAAATTGATAATAGATTTAAAAGTAGAATATAAAGCTAAAAATGCTTAAAAGAAAATTATGACTTAAGGTTATATAAATATCTCCTAGGCTTGGTACCAAAAGTTTTAAAATAAAAAAATGATAAATCTGGCTTTGTCAGATTTATAAACTTTTATTCTATTAAAGACACTGTTAAGAGAATGAAAAGATATATTACTATCTCAGATATATTTACAAATTACACCTCTGGTAAAGGACTGGTAATGAGCCTGAATAAGCAACATGGAAGAATCAATAATGCAAAAAAAAAACTATGCAATTTTTAAAAAGTGGACAAAGAATTTGAATAGATATATAAGCACAGAAGATACAAGATTGGTAAATCCACATGAAATGATTTGCAATATCACAAATCATTAGGAAATTGGAAATTAAACCAAGGATCTATTGTATCCTTTAATAGAATGGCTAAAACGAAAGAAGGAAATTGATCAGATGAGGTACCAATGAATGTGAAAAGTAACTACAACCTTTATATTTTGCTGGTGGGAATGCAAAATGGGGAAGATTCTGAAATTTCTGGCAATTTCTTATAAAGTTATCATTTACCATATGGCCCAGCAATCATAATCTGTGGTGTATAGTCTAAAAAGTGCAAATATAGTTCACATAAAAACTTAGCATCTTTATTCATACCTGCCAACAACTGGTATATTCATTCAGTGGAATGTTATTCAGTGATAAAAAGAGTTGACTGGAGGACCACACATCATGAATCTAAGATGAATCTCAGAGGCATTATGCTGAGTACGAAAAAGCAATCTCAAAAAGTTAAGTTCAATGCTCTTCTATTATCATGATATTTGCAATTAGATACAACCCACATAAGGCAGAACCCACATAAGGCAGAACAGACCTTGGTTGGTAAGGATAAGATCAGGGAAGGATGTGACTATAAACATGTAACATGGAGGAATTTCTTAAAGTGATGGAATTTTTCTGTAGCTAATTGTGGTAAGAGTTATAGGTATCTATATATGTGTTTAATCCTTAGAAATATGAACCACAGAAAGAAAAAAGTCTAATTTTACTATATGATAATTTAAAATCCATATTTATTGAAATAATTTCTATTTTTAAATATATTATTTAAATATTTTTTAGAAAACCAAGTATCTAATAATGTAATTAATAAAAAATGTTCAAGTACTTTTATAAGAAAATTTTATCTGAGATCTAATAATGAAAAACAAAAGACCAAAATAACAAAATATCTGAAAAGAAAAGGGATGTGGGAGTTATATTAGTAGATATTAAGGATTATAGGGTTAAAATAACATTTAACACCTATCTTCCTGAAAAATTTTCAATCTTACAAATCCAGATGATCATGTAGTATAATGTGAACTTTCATTCACTGATGATGTAAATGTACATTTGTATCAAGAGTGAATCAACACAATAAAATTGAAAATGCATATAATTAATTTGTTCTTCATTTGTAAGTGTGAACTCTACTGAAACTCTTACCTGTAGATGCCAGAAGACATGTACAAGAATGTCAATTGGAGCATTGTTAATAGCACCACAAAATAAAATATAAGAATAAAACTGCAAGCAACTCTCATTTACATCTCCAGATGAATTAATAGATTTTGTAAAATTTAAAGAATAGGATACTATACAAACAGAAGAAATGAACATTAGCTACCTATATTAACATTAATGAATAAGAATCCTGGAGTAAAGGCTCAGTAACTTTTATTCTAAATAAGACTTCCTATTGAACTTTGCATATCTATAAAAGCCTCATCAACATGCAAATTACTGTCTATATAATTTAGCTTAGTGGTAACTAATAGGGTTAAAAATGAATTTCCATGGTTTGAAACATTGTGTAGAGGACTAATCAAATGGATCAGTGGCGAATAGTAATTAAATTCCCTTCACCTTTCACAGACCTTCTTCATACTTATAAATATTCTGGTCAGTGAAAACCAATCTCTAGATTCAGAGACCTGAAACATAGTGTTTTTAAATGTGTTTAAGTGTCTGGAATTGTCTCACAAAATTAGTTTTCTACTTCATTACATTTTCTAGGTAGGTGAATTTGAACTATTTAACATTTGTGGATGATACATAGACAATATTATGAATATTAGTTCACTTCTCAAGGCAGAAGTGAATTAGTACAAAGGTACAACTTACTCTATGTTTTTATTTATTTATTTATTTTATTGTTTTTGGTACTGGGGATTGAACTTGGGACCTTGTGCTGGTGAGGCAGGCTCTGGAAACACTGAGCTGAATCCCTGGCCCTTTGTTTTTATTAATGCAACAAAAAAATGTTAATCAGTTACTTTCTGGAGAGTACTTTCTGGGAAGACCCATATTACAAATCCTATAGGTGCCAGGATATGTTGTTAGTAATGAAACTTTCTGTTAAAACAATTAGTGTAATTTAGTGAATGCTTATTATAAATTATACAAAATGCCAATGAAATAGCCCTTTCTTGGTCTGGGGATGTAGCTCAGTGATGCTGCACCTGCCTGGCAAGTGCAACGTCCTGAGTTTGATCCCCAGTACTGCAAAACCCCACCACCACCAAAAAAAACCAATGAAATAGCCCTTTCTCTGAATAGCATACTATTTATTATGGTGAAAAGAGAAATATATATATTTATTTTTAAAAATAGACATCTTGCTGGTTGAAGGATGTGGATCACAGGTGCTATAGTCAAGGCCCTCCAGGAAGGTACATGAAAATGTGATGGCCCTTTGAATAAATGATCGATTCTTCTTAGGTATAGAGATTAGAATATCCTAGAAAAACTAGGATGTCCATTTGGAGGTATGTAGAAAGATGATATTTACAAGAAAAATGGTAGAAACAATATAAACAAAAGTTTAAAAGAAACAATAAATTTAATTTACCCTATCAATTAGTTTTCTTTTGATCATTCTGGGTTTGGAGTTAGACTTTCATTGTTTCTCTTTGTAGGTAAATGTCACTCGTGAAGAGTCTCCAAGTGAAGACCCAATCTTTCTCAGAACTTTAGGAAAAGGAGACTGGTTTGGAGAGAAAGCCTTGCAGGGGTAAGTAGACCACATGTTGGACAGTTTCTGTTTGAGGACTGCACAATTTCCTGTCTTAAATTTTGAGCACTTAGGAAGGCATGTGCTTTCTTTAGTGCTTGTACTAATATCAAATACAGACCCTTGACAATAATTTTTACTTATTTTCAGCAGAACTTGCACTCTGTTTAAATAGGCTGTGAGACTGATACATTTCAAATAAATCACTGAAATATTAGTAGGAATTTTTCTTGGCTTTATGTTCCTTAACTGCAATCTCTATAATGACTCCTAAGGAGAAGTCTGCAAAACTTTGTGCAGCAGTTTTACTTGGAATCACAGAAACATTGTTGGTTGAGAAATTAAGTGAAATTATTAGTGAATGTAGTGATTGAGAAAGCAGTGAAGACTTTCTAGCATTCACTTCTGGGTGACTCTTGTCATCACTGTGGTGGTAATGGAGATGGAGGAGAAGTTGGAGATGGAGGTACTGCACATCTGAACTCACTGTGAGCGGGCTCTGAAGGGTCGACCAGCACAGGTCTACTTCAAGATGACTAGAGCACTACTTATAAACTAAACATCGAGAAGTAAGGACTTGAGATTTCTTCCCATGCAGCATGTAAGAAAAACAAGTTGATCTTTTACCATGCATTTTACAAAATGCATGACAAATATATCTGGAATCCTACTGTCATTTTCAAATAGGCAAAATATCTTGGCTATCAGTAAATACAGATGAAAATTTTCAGAATTTACTGTTGGGTATACACACCACTAGAATGAAAGCTAACCAATAAACATTCATTTTTGGATCAGATTCCAGATTCAGGAGTGTCTACAGCAATAGGATATAATCTATTGCTAAAATAGTCTAACAGTTTTCCTTGTTTCAAGTTGTGCATTCATTTAAAGATTAAATTATAAGCCTTTCTATAAAAGAAATAATTTAAGAAGTTATTATTGTTAAAGTCATAATCAGATAGCAGAATTTATTTTCTTTCTTATTTCACAGCTACAGAAATGAAACAAATATATCTCAATAAGCCATCTTTGTGGAAGTCATGGTGCCTTATGAAAATTCAGAACTAAATGCACTAAATTTTCTTTTTGGTTTTACTGAGTTCTTTTGATCTTTGTCTGATGGCATATATTTGCAATTAGATTTTCCCAATGTCAGAATTGGAAGAAATAGCAGGTTCAGTGTAACTCTGTAAAGGAATGCAATAAGCAAATATTATCTTCTTGATATAAACCTGTTGTTGATACCATAATCTTTCTTTCCTCTGATTATTGCATATGTAGAGGCCTCTATAGAATACCACATGATTTCATTGATCGAACATTAAATCCCCCCATGTCATTTGCAAGAGAGATTCCCCAAAAGAAAACAGAAACATTTACTATTATTTCTATTTGAGATCATAGGTAGAATGCCAGAAACTATCTCATAATTGGAAATCAATAGCTTTTCTTTTGTGGTTCATTGTCATGGAATTTGGTGCCAATTAACGAAGACTTTCATAAGAAAATATGTTGTATTCCAAGGAAAGACTTTGATGATACAGTTTATGGAAAAAGTGCCCTATTTTGCTCTAATACTAAAATTTAAATTAATGGCACTCCATCTAGACTGAATCTTTTTTTTTTAAGAGTAGGAAAAATTTATTGAGAGAATAAAAGCTCCTGTCTGAGAGACAGAAGGGGGACTGGAAAGTGGTTGCCCACCCACCCCACTTTTCAAAGATGTTTTATACATCTTTGAGGTGGGTACAAAATGGGACAAAACTATAAGACCCAATGAAAATTTACAAGGTGGGCATGAGGTGGGACCAAACCATGACCAACCAACAAGATTAGAAGTACAGTCACCCAGGTAATATTAAATGGGGATCAAATGGGATGACAAATCACATACAAGGAATTTCCCATTTAGGATATCAATCACTGACATCTATCTCTAGGGGAAGTAGTACTTCTTTTCCTTTTTGTACTGCTAAATAGTAAATATGCCTCAATTTTTCTCTATGTTGGTTTCTGGAGGGCTGGTGCCTTAAGGGAGGCCCTGTCTAGCTGCCTACAAGATGGCTAATTAACTTACCTATCTACGATATTCCTCCTATGAAGAAGTACCCCTAACTGCTGTGAGGGGGCAAAGGGCAAAGACCAATATGGCTACTTCTGGCTGAAAAAGGTCGTAGTTGTGATCAGCAGTCAGAATTACTCTACAGAGGGTCAATCTAAAGGCCTTTTATAGGCGCCAGGCATTGTCATCTTGGCTAGCCTTATAGCTTTAAGTCTGGAGGAGACAAAACCAAAGAAACAGTTAAGAACACATGGACCAAATACTAAGGTCAGCAGGACTGCTACGAATATAGCCAACAAGGTTTTCCATTGGGAGGAACTAGTAACAGCCCTCCACAGAGGATAAGGAGAAGGTCCAGGGGACTTCAGAATGCAACATCGAAGTCATATTGGAATTTAGCAGTTATGAACTGTTTACAAGATCGATCTGGTGCATCCCAGCAAAAAAAGTCTAGCACATTTGTCATTGGTTCCATTTGTATGACTGCTTGGAGTTTGGCAAGAATAAACAAAACTTTTAAGAAATTAGAGCATGCATAATCTAAACATGAGAACACTAGAATGAAAGGGCATGTTGGGGAGAAAGTCACACTTAGAAATTGAAATAGTGATTGTAACCTGCTGGCACTTAGATTCTTTCATTGATAAAGGTTATTTATAAGTCTGATACTTTGTCATAAATCTCTCTAGTTTTAGCTGTAAGAAGATAAGAGAAAATTTGAAGAACAAATCTCACTTAAGACATTTAAAACTGTAGCTGAGCTCTCATAGATTTTACCATAGTATTTTTCTAATGATCCACAACTGTGGTCAAGCTACTGGTGTAGCTAGAAACTGCTGGAATGGGTCAGTGACTGGAGCCCCTTTTTATATCCAGCTTTATTACTATGGCATTATTCTATACCTCTTTTTGATTATTCTTTCTGCTGGGTGTTTAAGGCCAAGGTAAAGTGAGACCTGTGTCAATCAGTATGAACCTCTTGCTATCTATCAAGGTCAGTTAAGTCTCCTTAGGCATTACTTTGGAACCATGTATAGAGCCTCTCAGTTCCTCTGTCAGTGTCAGCCATCAGGATGGGTCACGGCTTTGCTTGACCATGTTGCTTTCAGTAAAAGCATGGAAGACTTTTCCCTCTTGGTGACCCTCCTTTGGCACATGGTATATTTGTCTTCTGGTGTCCAGCAATCGCCCTACTGAGGAGTTTGGGTGACTTACCAAAGATGTAGGATCCTGCAGTAAAGGTTCCCTCACATCCTGGATTCTTTTTTTTTTTTGTAGTGGGGATTGAACTCAGGACTTTGTGCTTGCAAGGCAGGCTGTGGAACCACTGAGCTAAATCCCCAGCCCTATGTCCTGGATTCTTTGTTGAGCTTGAGGGGCCAGGGCTGTCCTCATAGCTGAGTTATCTTTCTAGTTTTGGTCTCCAAACTTTAGTTGTGGAAGACCCAGAAGAGAAGATCAGTGACATAAGTATTTCAGTAGGAGCAGTGAGCTTAACTATTATAATTTTGTCTGGACATTAAGCATTTTTGAAATACAAAGCACAGTTACAGGGCTGTTATTTTACCACCAATGGTTGTTTAGTTGAATTCCTGCAGTTAACAGACAACAGTTATATAGAGAAACTTAAGATCAAGAGCTACCCATAGTATTTTAGCATGACAATCATGATGACATATTCTTTGTAACACATGTCCATCTTATTATGGAATAGTCTTTCAGTCAAACACCTCCATCTGATCACAAGACATTAATGATGTAAAGAAAACTTGTTATCCTTTAGTAGGATGCTATCTAAAGAGAACATATATATTAGCCTATAAATGTACCTTAGGAGTTCATCATGTCTAGCCTCTAATTGTAGTGTGTGACCTTGTTTCAACTGTTTGGGGACTGAACATCACTAAGTGTGGTGACACATATAACATACATCACATAAGTTTTTAAGAAAATTATTATTTGACTGGTTTTCTTATACTGGCTTGACATATACTTCTTATCACAAGTAGGTGGAGTGCAAGAGAAAGGCAGATACCTGAGTCAGAAAAGATCATTACCATAAACAATATCCTAGAAGACTTGTACACCCAGAGGGCATGAATATATATACCATGAAATAACAATGAGAATCAGTTACATGAAACCCTTGTCCCTTAATTTTGTTTTGTACCAAGAGCATTTTAAATAAAACCTTGTTTTCCCACAGAAAACTTAGACCATGAACAATGTATACATATCACAATGATATGTTTAGCGATGTATTTCCCATGAGGCTATGGAAATTATTGGGGTCCCCTTTGTGAACAAAGGCTGAAATAAATTTTTCCAGGCAGCTGCTCCTTTATTTACCAAGGGGAGTCCTGTCCAGTAGTTTTGCTAAGCCCAAGAGTCTTTATTTAATTATCTTAACAAATTTATAGATGACCTATGAGAGCCAGATCATAATAATTAACACATTATTTTTCACCAATGAAAGACTTCTGAGTTATTATATATAGACAATATGTACTGTATTTGTAAAACCAGTTGACATTATTTAGATAATCTGGCAACCTTGGAGAAGCATGTCTTTAGTGACATTTATCTATAGTTACAGGCAAACATCTTAAAAAATCCAAAATGCAGGGCTGGGGATTTAGCTCAGTGGTTTCACCACCTGCTGAGCAAGTGCAAGGACCCAAGTTTAATCCCTAGTACCAAAAAAAAAAATCCAAAGTGCAAAACAAAAAAGTTTCAGACAAAATAGGTGTGCATGTTGTCACAAGTTGAACAGACACACACACACATAAGACAACTTGTTTATAAACCAGAGTGCACTCAGATATATTTGGCAAAGTTGAATTATAATAAATTTTATAATTTTTAGGTTTATAATTATAAAAAAGACTAGTCATAACTTTGTAGATCAATTAACATAGCTCTCTTGTAATAAGAATCAAAAGGAATAAAAATCTTCTACACCTGTGAAAGCAAAGACCATTTTAAGATGGCCTCTTAGCTGATGGTTTATCTGACTGGAATACCCACCTAAAAAGGGTTCTCGTTGTTGCTTTGATAATATAGTTGTTTGATAGCCACATGCAACTGTTCCCTCTAAACAGATAGACTGTTACAAGTAATTTTAACTATTTCCAGGGTGGTGCACTCAGGTTGGGTTTGGGTATAGAAGAGGTTAGGTGACAGTCTTTGGAGCTATGTATAAATTCCAAGCAGTGAGGGAAGAAGACCAGCCAAGGCTCCAACTTGCTGTGCTGCAGATGTCTATCTATGACAGTTTTTTTCCATTTTGAAAAGAAACAAAGGAAAGAAGGCATCCCCATCTATCCCTCTTGTTCTGTGCCCAATCTAAGGTGTCCCTTAGACTTTATCTCATTCAGTGCCAGTGGCGGGTGACTAGAGGTGCAAGGAAGTGGCCAGGGCAGGGTTAGCTGTTCTTACCATTCTCTAATTTTGCCTGAGGGCTGAAAGACAGATAAATCTGAACTAAAACTTCAACATTTATTTTTTGAGAGTTTCAGGATTAAATAAACCTGAACAGTTTTCTATATGACCCAGAGATAAGTGAAGGGCAGCTTCACTCTGGAAGGATTCCAGCGAAGGGATACTCACCATTCTGGAAGCTGTCTTGAAATCCAGCAGCCACAGAGGATGGAAGTGCCTTGAATCAAACACTGTTGAGAACTACATTATTTCTCAGGGGCAGGGTAGTGGAGAAGGCACAGAAGAGTGCCTTTAAGTATGGCATAAGAACAAAATCTTAACCATCTTAGCTGTAGGACAATTAAGATCAGGAGCTTTCTTAGAGTGGATCTGCAATCCTTAGCAAAATATTAGACTGAATACATTTTATCTTTTTTTTTTTTTTTTTGGTATCAGGGATCGAACTTGGGTCCTTGCGCTTGTGCAGCAGGCGGCAAAACCACTGAGCTAAGTCCCCAGCCCAAGACTGAATACTTTTTGACATGTGGCTTTTCTTGTGAACTATCTGGTGCCAGAAATTTCTTTTACACCTATTCAGTTCTTTTCACTGGTCATCCTTGTAGGCTGCAAAATACAAGGGTGATCAAAATACATAGTACATGTTCAGAGTTTTAAAAATTTATTACAGTAAAAGACACATTGCCATAAATCCCTATCAAAATGCTCCTTGTTTTGGACACATTTATCTCATTTATCTTGCCACTTTCTGAAGCAGTTCTGGAAGTACTCTTTTGTGATTGTCTTTTTAAGGCATGATTAAAAAATAGAGTGAATATAGAAAGGCAGCTTGTAATTCAGTTTATTTACCAGTTCTGACACTATGATACTTCTGGCTCTTCCTCAAAATCAAAATGACCATGAAAAGTAAACATTTTAAATAAATTCAGGATAGTGAGGCAACCACAATTGCAAAGACACAAAAAAAGGACTTTCAGAGCTGCTTTAGAAAATGGTGAGAAAAATGAGATAAGTGTGTTTGAAGCAAGGGATAGTATTTTGAACAGCATTAATAGAAATGTGTATTTTAATTAACTTTTAAAAAAATTAAAAATTCTCCATATTTGTGGATCACACCTCATAAGCAACCTCCCTCCCTCTCTTCACCCAGCCCCACCATTTCCCGCAAGTAACCCCACTGTTCATCCCCACCTCTCTTTCTTTTTATGCCCTTTATGCTCATGTTTTCACTATGAAATCCAGCTTTATGGGGTCTTCTTGACTAGAGAAGTGGGTTGATCATGTAATGAGTAAAATAACATGAGGAAAATGAACGGCAAAGGGAAAAGCCTTATGTGATGAGGACAGCAACTACTGAACTGCAGTTTGTTGTTTCTGTGCAAAAAGGTGACTTCAATTTATTAATAAAATTAAAAAAGTAGATTTAAAAATATCAAGGATATATTCATTTCATTTAACTTTAACTTTATATTTAAAAAATAAGTCTTCAAGTTAGCAAACCATTTCTGTGAGCTGCCATTGTATGACTTCTGTCAATCACAGATGCCTCTTTAAGTTTCATATGCGGGAAGAATCTCAGCTTAACTCATGTTGATTATTTCCTTGTTTTAGTTCAACATTTTAATGTCTTGATGTCCTATGTCTGCAACTTGTTTTGTTTTGTTTTGTTTTGGTACCAGGGATCGAACTCGGGTCCTTGTGCTTTCGCAGCAGACGGTGAAACCACTGAGCTAAATCCCCGGCCCCTGCAACTTGTTTTTAACCCTATGTCCCTAGGCTTATGGTTTTATAAATCTTTTTCTTAAATTTCCATTTTTCATACAAGAAATTTCAACTTTATACAAATCAAATTGATTTGTTTCACAAGTTCCCATCTAAATAACTTAGAAATTGATACAGTTTCGGAGATATAGTCTTTGGGTGACTGTATACTGTATATCCTAAGGTTAGTAGCTATATGGATTTGAAAACTGTGTTATGTTTTACACTTGGAAACATTAAATCAGCATTCACTGTGTATATGTAATATAGCATTTCATATGTATGATTTTTCTCATAAATAAAATTTATATACACTGTGAATTTTTGATTTATTTTCCTAAATGTGTTCAACAGATCATTAAAGCTTTGATATATTTGCAAGTGGTGATTAAATGAAATGAATATATCTTTTTTTTTGGTACCAGGGATTGAACGTGGGTCCTTGTGCTTTCGAGGCAGGCGCCGGAACCACTGAGCTAAATCCCCGGCCCCGAAATGAATATATCCTTGATTGTTCTTTTTAAAATTTGAGACTACTTAATATTAGTTTTGGTTAGGCTCATAGTAAGTTGATAATTAAATGACATGGATGAAATGTGAACTCAATATCCTGACTCCAGAATTCAGCCTCCTGACCACTATAGAACTCTGCCTCTAAAAGTAACAAGCTTCTTTTCCTTATTGAATGGAGGTCATAGAGTCATAAATATAGCCATCTTCTAACTATATTATCAACATCAATTAATCAAAACCATCTCATTACTTGAAAAATCGTGGTCATTCTTAAAACTTTTGTTGGTATAAACCAAATTATGCACTATTGTTTGGCTCTACTAAGTTTTTACTGTGATAATGGTTTGTCCACCTAGAAAAAAGGCAAAATATGTTTGTGGGGGTTTTGTTATTTGCAAGGTTTTTCTTTTTTTTTGAGAAATAGTCTCTATATAAAAATTAGTTTTCTTTAAGAGAAATTATTTCATATTTAATCTAATAATGTGAGTTAGTCCATTTTATCAAGGCTCCTCATCTCTACATGACTGGAAATGATATAAAATATATGTAAGAATCAGATAATGTCACATTCTAAGCCAGACATCTCATTTGAATATCTAGTAATGGGAATCATATAAGATCAATGTGAACCCAAAAGAGATAGGATTGAGCTCCTTGCTGCCTGTCTTCCTTTCCCCTAATGTTTGAATGAAGCATGTAAGAATTTAGATTCCAGTCAGACTGCCTGTGTTGTCATTTACTAAATGTGAGATTCTGAGATACACTTTTTAAAAAATCTGAAATGAAGATTATAATTGTGTACCTAATTTGGGGGATTGTTGTGAGGATTAACAAATGGAATACTGGAGAAATACTTTGATGAGTGCCTAGAATTTAGTTTAAGTCCCCCCAAAATTAGCTGCTACCATCACCAACATCATCTTCATTTTACTCACTATTGCTTTTTGCACTAGGTTCATTTCTCTTGGGCTTACTTTTTTAGTAATCTTTCAGTGATAAAGTGTTTCTACTTTCTGCCTTGGCCTACACATGGGTTAATATTGGGTTAGGCATAGAGATCTAGGTCAAATTTCATTTTCTTCAGCACTTTAAATAACATTATATTGTCTTCTGGCATTCATGTTGTACATTAAGTCATAATTCCTTTATAGGTCAGCATTTTTTCTGACAGCTCTCATTGTATAGACATTAAACATTTGTGGTATAATCACTGCAGGTATACATGTGTTTAAATTTACCTTTCAGGTAAACTATATGTGTTCTTCTTAAGAATATTGTTTTCCCCAATTAATGGACTAAATTAAGGGACTTAAGGATTCCCCTGTACCCATGTGATTGGAGCATCTATGTACCAGTTTCCAAGATGTCTCTTTAAAGATAGGCTTTAGTTTAATATCCCTTTACTCTGCAGATGGAATAGAAAGAATAAAGAACTCCTAGTTACAAGGTGTAGCGGATTAATTAATGGTCAACTTGGAATTCCCAGCTGTACTGAGTCAGTGTGTTTCTTGGTGTGGAAGACCCACCTGAGGATTGTTGTCAACAGCGTAAAAGGAGAACTGGAGGGGAAGATTGTATGCTGTTGATTGTCCTGGAGAAACTTGTTGTGGCTGTGTTTCCTGATACAAACTCGGCTGTTATCATCAGAGGAGCTTGGGTCCTCACTGTTGCTGGGTATGGCTGCTGTTCTTAGGAGATCTCTGGTCTTTGCCTTGAGCATTGCTTCCTGGCTCCAGGCAGATCTCTCAGCCTGGTGACACAGATCCTTGTCCTGTCTGCCACAGACTTAATAGCTTCCACCACTTAGTTTTGGACCTTTTCAGTGCAGATCCTCAATACGACGTGCATGAGACATTGCTGTGGGATCTAGGCCCTTGGCTGGACTCTTCACATCTCTAGCATGTGGACAGATATCTTCCACTCTTCTACATTTGACCTTTTGGGTGAATATTATAGTTATCCTATAAATTATGTGTTGTGTATTAAATCTATTTCCTTGTAAACCCTGACTACAACACAAGGTGTGGGCTTCAGTTTCTTTCAGAGAAAACTTTTACTTGAGCTAACAGGGAGGGTTACTTCTACCGCTTATATCTTGCATGTGGAAATGCTCCAGGATTCCTGGTCAGACCTCCTCACCTTCCCCAAATGAACTCTCTTCTCCAGCTTCACCTCATTCTCTGACTTGAGAACCCTTCTCTGTTCATAGCATCTGAGGCTTTTAAGCTATTTTTTTCTTTTAATTTTGGTTCAATATATTTCTCTTTTAGTTTTCACTGAGGATTATAATTTAATATTTAATGACAATTAGTCATATAAGGATTATCATGGATAATCTATGTAAAATGTGACGCAGTGTCTAGTGGAATTTCCTCTCTCATACACCATTTTCCTGGATTTGTGGTTAAGGTCCAAAATCAGAAACCTTCCAAAAGTTAGGACCAGCTTCTTTTTTGCAGAACTAACTAGAAAGAATCAGAAATGATTCTTTATTAGTATCACTATTCCATCCAAAAGATTGAAGACAAATCCAGGTGTTGTCCTGTTAAGAATAGTAGTACTTATTGAAAATGCTCTCATTTTTCTATCCTGAGCTTACTTTCCCGATTAGGATTTATAGTTAAATAAGATATTAAAATATTAAGTATGATAAGTAAGACTATAAATAAAGCAGAGCATCATAGCAATACTACCTTATCCATATCTCCATCCCAGAACTTTTTCTTGATTCCTACATGCAGTTTTCTATGGGACAAGTCCACTTTGATATTACTCAGGTACTCAAATGGTGCTTGAACACAAGGAAACTTGTTTTATTTCCGTTCCCTAGTAAATCTGTTTCTTTTCAAGTGATCACTATATAAGTGTTTGTGAGACCAGAAATCTGGGTGTTTATCCTTAACTCATTCTTTCTGAAATACTCACATCACTAATAATTAGTGCTGTTGACTCAGCACTCAACATTATCTGTTGTTGCCATTTTCACTGTCTTTGCTCTGGTCAGCACCTTCAAGATCTGTCACCTGGTCACTGAACAGTCTCCTAATTGGTCTTCCTGCTTAGTCTTCCTCATTTCCCATACATTTTACAATCTATGTGTTAATATTTTTGTGTTGATTTTCCAGAGTCGTCATAATAAAATCCCACAAAGTAGAAGGCTTAAAACAGCAGAAATGTGACTTTTCACAGTTCTGGAGACTAGAAATCCAAAATCAACATGTGAGTGGGGCTATGCTCTCTCTAAAAACTCTGGGGAAGAATCTGTTTCATACCTCACTCCTAGCTTCTGGTTATTGCTGGCAGTCCTTTGTCTCAGAGGTACATCATTACAATTCCTGTCTCTTTTTACATGAGTATCATCTTCTTTTTGTGTGTTTCTCTATCCAAAATTTCTCTTTATTAAATACAGTCACTGCATTTAGAGTTCACCCTGCTCTAATATGGCAGCATCCTAACTTCCTTACCTTTACAAAGACCCTATTCCCAAATATGATTGTATTCACAAATACTGGGACATAGGATTTTGGATTATAGTTTTTAGAGACACAATTCAACATACAATGCTGTCTGAAATAAATCAAGCCAGGACACTTTTCTTCCTAAGATTTGCCATAGCTACCAATGCTGTGAGGTCTGCTTTCATATTACTCCTGCTATCTCCTTATGCACAACTCTTCTTCATGATCTATGGTCCATACCTACAGAATCTGGTATGTTATCATATTTCCATAATTTATTTTACTTTTGGGGATCACCTTGCCATAATCCTTTGTGATTGTAGTCCCTCCTGTTGTGAATGAGTGAATATACTTATAACAAGCTCAAAGTGGAATGCTAGCCGGACACAGCACAGGACTCAAGTGCATGGACCTGAGAATCTGGCATGTTGCTCTGTTGGTCCCGAGACCCATGACATAGACATCTTGATATAAACCTGCCTAAGACACAACAGCCCACTGAGTTTTTTATGTCAAGGAACCCATGAGAGGATTTTTATGGAAAACATAATCCTGTTTTGAAGAAATCATATTGTACACAAAATATACTTACATCTTCAATTTCTTTCCTTAATATTTTATAATTTTCACTGAGTATGTTTTACCACTTTAGTTAAACTTATTCCTATTTTACATTTTTAAATATAAACAGGATTATTCTTTTGATCTTTTTTTCAGAAACTTCATTATTAGTGTAGAGAAATGCTGCTGCTATTTGCATATTGATTTTGTATCCTGCAACCTTTCTGTACTTACTTATTAGTTCTAAAGAGATTGTTTTGTGAAATCTTCAGTTTTCTGTATATTGAAAAAATTCTATTAAATCCAAAGGGATTTATGAAAAAATACTTCTCTTATTGAGGAAGGTTTATGGCTTGCTTGAATGATTGTTTTTATAAAAGGGATCAGATTTTCATGGATGGTTGGAGAAACATAAGAATTCCTTAGTATTTTTCTATAAAATGGTTTCTTTATCCCTGCTTCCTTAAATATAAGGTCATTTTCAGTAGTAGCAATTGAGCTTCTTCCAAAAACAATTCACTCCCTGATTATTATTCTCCAATGTGTCATTCAGACAAATAATTCCCTTCAGGTACTGAAAGAAAAATCTCTTCAAAAGCAGATACAAAATGTTTCACTTGAAGCTAATTTCTTTGCTAATGAACTCAGCTAGTATTTTGTGTGTCAATTTTTGCCATCTAAGTATAAATGATTGCTTCATAATGTTTCCTTTATATAGTATAAAAAAAGACTTGTAAATCAGATGTTAGAAAAGCGACAGATATTAATTAGTTAGATTCAATGTTATTACCCTATTAACTTGTGATGCCTGTTAAAATATTTAAATATTTAAAGATATTTTTGAATTTTCTTGTCAAAAATTATTTGTGTGATATTACTCATGTAATCTGCCTAAGAATGTGTTCTCATGAAACCGGTAACTCCACTGCATCATTCTCATTACTTACATTGTTCTCACTATTCATTCATACAGTGAAATGCAAGTGCTAGATACTGCACAAAAAATATATTATGTGTTTGTCTTACCCCGTATTTCAGGCATTTAGAGAAACTGTATTGTTCTTGTTATGGCATTTTACATAATATTTGAAAGGATCTTGTCTACCAATTCTTCCTAGGACCATTAAAAAAACCAAATTAATAATCTTTTGGTGCCCATGATATAGTCAAGTGATAATTAGAAATTTAAAAAAATGCAATTTACAATGATGAAAACCTATGTAGTAGTGAGGAAGGTCCCCTGCTGCCATCCCAGGCTCCTAGGGCAGTGAAGCTCAGCCGGTCCCAGCACCCGGAAGGAAGCTCCTCGCCTCTATCCAAGGCTCCTGGGGCAGAGAAGCTCAGCCAGTCTCAGCACCTGGAAGGAAGTTCCCCCGCTGCCATGCCAAGCTCCTAGAGCAGAGAAGGTGGGCCACGTGGGCACCAGAAGCACCGAAGCACACCCCCCCCGGGAAATGAGAAGACACATAAACTAGCCTCAAAAACAGACTTCCAGATCACCTACAGAAACCCCAAAGGGAAACAAGATGAAACACTCTGATACTCAACCACCTGGACTCTCTGAACTGGCAACAAAAGAGGATCTGGGAAAAATGAAATCAGAAATAATTACTCAGATAACAGCAAAGGTTTTGCTCATGGTGCAAGACGTGATTAATAAATCTAGAGAGGACACAGATAAAAAAATAGAGGATCTGAGGAACATGATGGAATCCCAACATAGGAAACAAATGGAATCCATAAAACAGATACAAACAGATTCCCAAAAGATTAAAAACTCCATCAAAAGTCTGTGCAGCAGAATGAACCAATGTGAGGATAGAATTTCACATATAGAAGATAACATTGCAATTAGTAACCAGGAAAAGAAAAATTGCTTTAAAATTGTAAGCGAACATGAGAAATCAATCCAGCAGCTGCTAGATGATGCAAAGAAGAATAACGTAAGACTGATTGGAGTCAATGAAGAAAGAGAGAGTGCAGATGACATTAAAAATCTCTTCACAAAAGTGATGGCAGAAAACTTCCCAAGGAGGGGAAAAGAACTTGACATACAGATAAGTGAGGCATATAGGAGTCCAGCTAGCCTTAATCAAAAAAAATCTACACATAGGCATATAATAGTTAGGATTCCGGAAATCCAACAGAAGAATAAAATTCTACAAGCATTGAGAGAAAAGAAACAAATCACATACAAAGGAAAGCCCATCAGAATCACAGCAGACTTCTCAATGCAAACCGTCAAGGCAAGAAGAGCTTGGAGTGATGTATTTCAAGCCCTAAAGGAAAACAGCCTCCAACCCAGATTGATGTACCCTGCAAAACTATCTTTCAAAATTGATGGAGAAATAAGATACTTTCATAATAAAGAGCACCTCAGGAACTTCATGAATACCAAACCAGCACTCCAAAAATTTTAGACAATACCCTAGGAAAAGACAATGAGGATCACAACCCCAGGAAATCCAGCAGAATGAATCCATTGGGCGTGACAAATTAAATGTAAAATGGGAGAATCTAAAAAAAGAAAAAGTCATGACAAGGCTTTTAAAACTTTTGACTTCATCTCCCTAATGAGTGTATAATTCAAACTTGTTATTGTACTGATTAGTATTTTTCTGATTCTACAATTGTACACCATTCCTTGTGCTATACTGGCTACTTATCATCTTCTTATGTCTACATTTTAATTGGGTTGTCTATTAATGAGCTCTAAGAATTCTTTATATATTCTGCTCATAGCTTATATGCATTGTAAATATGGTCTGTTTAAGAACTACTTTTCATTTTAATGATGTCATTTAAAGTTCTAAATATTGATGGAATCTCATTTATCAATTTTTTTCTTTTATACATCATGTTTTTTGTATCCTAGGTAGTTCTTGCCTACCCTGAATTCATAAATATTTTCCCTTATAATTTCTTTTTAAAGTTTTATACTTTTAGGCTTTCATATTTAGGTTCATAGATCCCTTCAAGTTATTTTCATGTATGGAAATAAAAGGTTAAGATTAATTTTTTATATACGGATACCAGGTGTTCTAGTGCCGTTTGCTGAAGACACTCTCTCTTTCTCGGCTCTTGAATAGAGTTTATATTCTATAAAATGCTAATGTTAAATAATCTTTCACAACTGAGTGGACCATATATGTGTGGTTGTATTTCTGAATTCTCTGTTTTAGTCAAATGATCTATATGTCTTTCCTTACACCAACACTGCCTTGATTACTGTAGCTTTAGAAGAAGTCTTAAAATTGGGTGCTAAATGTCTTCCAACACTGTTTTTGTTTTTGTTTTTGGCTTTTCTGGGTCCTTTGTACTCCTACATAACTTTTAAATTTCAATATCCAGTTCTTCATTTTTAGCAAGTATACACAGACCTGAATTTTTATATATACCTTGTGTTTTCTAATCCTGCTAAATTCAAGTACAAGTTCTAGGGGCTCCTAGAGATTTCTTAGTATTTTCTCTGTAGATGATCATTTCATCTACATATAAAGATTTTGCTTCTGCCATGCCAATCCTATCCTAGTTGTGTCATTTTATTGCCAGACTATTTTGGTTTAGACCTATGTTTCAAAGTCTAATGAACAGATGAAGAGTAGGCATATATGCTCTTGTTCCCCACTTTAGGGAGAAAGCATTGTGTCTTCTCCATTCATATAAGGCATTCTCGCTGGAAGTATGGAGTACATGTCGTTGATCTGTGGAGAAAGTTCTGTTCTACTTCTAGTCTCCTGATAGCTTTTACCATGAACAGCTGTAGAATTTAGTCCAATACTCTTTCTCCAACTAGTGACAGGATCATATGGCTTTCTCCTTTCCTCTGTTAAAATGATTACTTTTGGGGGTGGATCTTCCAATGCTGAACCAACACTGCCTTCCCTATAATAAAACCACTTTCTACATCCTGCCAGATCTGACTTCTAAGAGTTTGTTTTGTTGAACAAATTTCTATCTATGTTCATACTTTTTTATTCTATTATCTTTATCCAGTTTTAGTATTAACACAATGTTGATTTCCTAAAATGAGGGGAGAAGTGTTCCTTCTTTTTTCTGCTTTAAATGTTTGATATAATTTATCAGTTAAAATATTTATGAGCCTACTGTTTTCATATAGTTAGGTTTTCAAGCTAGGAATATACTTTCTTTAATAGGTGCTATTCAAATTTTATGTTTCCTCCAGAGTTAGTTTCATTAATTTGTCTTCTAAGTTACTTCTTAGAAGTTGTCAAATTTATTTCAAAAAAAATTTTTGTATTATGCTTTCTATATTCTTTTAAATTCTGTAAAATCTATGGTAATGTCTCCTAGATCTTAATATTGTAATTTTAAAAATGTATAACTGATATTGTGTAACAGGGAGAAAAGGTCTAAAAGAGCAGCAGAATTGGGAGGGGTAGGGGAAGGGAAAAAATGGAAAGGAAAAAATATGAGAAGAGGAAAAAAATGGAAACAAGGTCTTTGCAAATAGGGAAGGGTGGAGGGGGTGAAGGGAGGGCAAGAGAAGGGGAAAAAAATAAGAACCAAGAGACTCATGTAAAGGTACAAGATCCCAATGATGAATGTAACTGTATTTTATACCTAAAATGTACCAATAAAGTTAATGGGGGAAAAAAAAGAAGTGAACCTGAAACCAAGGGAGCTCAGTGTAACCATTTAGCCATCCTGCCACACAGGACTGTGGGCCCTTGCGGCACAGGTTCCATGTGTGTCTGCACAGCCTCTGGTAGCCACTGATGGCCTGGTGACCTCTGTACAACCAGCACTCTGAGTGCTCAGGATCTTAACCAGCCACCAAGCTCAGTCTGTTACCTCACTCAGCACAGCATGGGTTGGTCCTGAAAAAAAAAAAAAAACATAACATATGTAGTAGCTAGAGATAAATTTGACAAAATATGCAAAATTTGCACATTTAAAATTATGACATGTGAAAAATATACTGTGTTTACACATTGTTAGATTTGGTAATATTCCCCAGTTTGATTTATACATTCAGTGAATTCAATCAAAATCCCAGCAAGATTTTTGTATAAATTGAGATGGTAATTTTATAATTTATATGGAAAGGGCCTAGGACAGCCAAAATCACTTTAAAAAGACCAAATTGGCAGACTAACCTTACTATAAGCAATGCTCTATGTTTTTTTTTTTTTACCATATGGTTTTTATATCAACATAAACAAATAGATTAATGGAACAGAATAGAGTCCAGAAATTGACCAAACATGTATTGCTACCTTATTCATCTTAGTCATCTTTACCATAACAAAAATATCACAAACTAGGTGGCTTACCCATCACAAATTGGTCTTCTCACAGTTTTAGAGGCTGGAAACCTGAAATTAGGTTCTGTTGAAGCCTTTACCTGGCTTGTAGACATCTGCCTTGCTTTGTGCTAACATGATTTTTCCTTGATGAATGCAAGAAAAGAGAGATTATGAACTCTCTGGTGTCTCTTTTCATGGGGACACCAATCCACCATGAGATCCCATTCTTATGATCGCATCTAATCTTAAGCACCTCTCAGAGACCTTATCTTCAAATACCAAGAGTTTGGAGTTTGAGGGCATCACAATTCAGTTCATAATATTTACTAATTAATTTTCAACAGTTCAAAGGAAGTTTCAGCATTTTCTACAAATGATGTTAAAATTACTGAATATCCATAAGATAAAAAATAAAAGAACTTGGTTCCATACTTTGCATGTCTCATACCATATAAAAACTGAAAATAAATCACAGCTCTAAAAATGAAATCAGAAATACAGGGGGAAAAAACTTAGATACATTTGTAAACTTTGGTTAGGTAAAGTTTTGTTTTTTTTAGGTATCATACTAAAGCATGATGTCTAAAAGGAAAAAAAAGATAATTAGACTGCATTAAAAGTAAGAATAGGTCAAATGAGATGTCTAATCCTAGTTTTCTGAAGAATCTCCACATGGATTTCCACAGTGGTTGCACCAGTCTGCACTCCCACCAAGTGGAGCAGTGTTCCTTTTTCCCAAAGCCCCGCCAAGCATTTGCTATTGGTTGATTTCATGATAGCAACTATTCTTTCTGACTGAGATGGAATTTCAGTGTTGTTTTCATTTGCATCTCTCTAGAGACATTTATAGCTAAATGAATGCATATTGAGCCCATACTCTTAGGTGAAATAAATAGGACACACATGTGTAAAAACTGAATAGTTTCTCTGGTGTGAGAAACTGAAAGTGTAAATGAGGACCAAAATGTATAATAGATAATGTGAAATAGGAAGAAAAGGGGCAAAGGGTAAGGGAAGGTAGGGAGAGGGGGTAGGGGAAAGGAAAGGAGGGAAAGAAAAATATGAGAAAAGAAGGAAAAAATGGAAACCAAGTTTTTGTAAATAGGGAAGGGTGGAGGGATGGAAGGGAGGAAAGGAGAATGGGAAAAAAACAAGAACCGATATACATCATGTACAGGTACAAATTCCCAATGATGAATGTGATTGTAATGTATACCTACCTAAAATGTACTAATAAACAATGAATTTTTAAAAAGTAAGACTAGGACCTGGGTATAGCTCAGTGGTAAAGCACTTGCTTACCTTATTATTATTATTGCCTCCTTGGCTCTAGCCTTAGCAATGCAGAAACAAACAAACAATCAGAAGAAAAGGAAAAAAATTTACTTGAAAGCCACTATCATACTAGGAGTGAGAAAGACAATCTGTTGAGTGGGAGAAATAATTGCAAATGTATCTGAGAAAGGGATTTATTTCAAAATATATAAGGAAGTCTCAAATTTTAAAAATGAATAAATAAACCAACTTTATAAAAGGATAAATTATGAAAAAAGCACTTAAAGAAGAAAAACTGATAGTAAATGAATATGCAAAACTTTACTAAGTACAATTAATTATTAGGAAAATGAAAATTAAAACCACAATGAAACACTATAATACTCAGATTTAGAATGTCTAAAATTAAAAAGATTGAGAGAATGTGGTGCAACTGAAAGTGTAAAATGGTACAACCACTCTGCAAAACAGTTTAGCAGTTCCTCAAAAATTTAACATACTACTTATCATCTATTCCACCCATTCCATTCCTAATATTTATACGAAATATGATAGCTTATATAGACTTGCTCTCAAATAAGTCTTGTTCATAGCAGGTAATAGACCAAACTTGAAACAACTCAAATGACCACCAAGAAATGAATGGATGAACTAATTATGGTAAAGCCGTATATTGAAATGCTCCTTAGCCTCAAAAAGAATATGGAAAATGTTGATATATTCAACAACATAGATGAATACTAAAATAATTATAATAAGTAAAAGAAGCCAGATAAAAAGACTATAGACTAAAATTTGTCTTTATTTTATTTTGGAAAATATTATCTAGTCTGTGATGACAAGAAGCAGATTAGTATTACCTGGAGATGGGAGTTTGCAGGAGGTAGAGATGATAAAAGGATACCAGGAACCCTTTAGGGAAGCTCTAAAAAGTGTAATAAAAGACACAGTGAATGCTTAAATGAAAAACTAATTACTACAGTAAAAGACATATCACCAGTAATCTTCCTCAAAATACTTACTCTTGCTTTGAACACATTTATCCCATCATTCTCACTGTTTTCTGAAGCAGTTCTGAAAGTCTTCTTTTGAGAGTCTCTTCACTTGCGCTGTTGTGGCTGCTTCAGTATCCTGAATCAATTCAAAACATTTACCTTTCCCGGTCATTTTGATTTGGGGAAAAACCAGAAGTCGCATGGTGCCAGATTTAATGTAGAAGGTGGATAGAGATACACTGTAATGTTTTTAAAAGTCTGGCTTTCCGTTGGATGACACTGGGCAACAGCACTTATTTATGATCATATTTCCTAAAGACACTCATGGAGGAAGTCTTCCAGAACTGCTTCAGAAGAGGAAAGAACAATGGGATAAGTGTGTTAGAAGCAGAGTGGGTATCTTGAGGGTGATTAATAACAATGTGTCTTTTACTATAATTTTTTTAAAAATTTAAGTGTTCATATATTGTATTTTTATTACATCTGGTATATGTTCATTATATTGATTATAGTGATAGTAGCAGGAGTACCTACAAATAGCAATAGTTTTTAATCTGTGTACTTCAAACACGTGCAGCTTATTTCCACTGTAAGTCACAAAATCTATTAAAATGTTTTTAAAGCTCAGTTAACAATCTCAAAGTTATTTTGATATAATCAAGTGTCAGTAAGAAAACTGACCCTTCTGTGGTCTATTAACCACCATTATTTTTATTGCTCAGTGCATAAGTAACCTGGAGATCACTATTCTCCCATTATTAATGCATCCTTCCTTAAAATTTATTATAAAATCTAGCTTTTGAGACAATTCTGAATGTCTTTATAGGGTATATTATATATTGAGTATATTGGTATATTGTAATTTGACACATGTATATAATGTATAATGATCAAATCATGTTCGTAAGGACTTTCATCTCCTCAAACAGTAATCATTTCTATGTGTTGGGAACTTTTATATTCTTGTAGTTATTTTAAAGTAGGTCATTGTAACCAATACAAATATTTTTCTCCATTGTGTAGATCGTTTCTTTTCTGTGCAGAATCTTCTTAGTTTGATGTAATTCCATTTGTATATTTTTGCTTCTGTTGCCTGAGCTTTTGCAGTTCTATCTTAAGAAAAAAAATTATTCCCTATACCAAGGTCCAATAGTGTTTCTCTATATTATTTTGTAGTCATTTCATACCTTCATGTCATATATTTAAGTTTTTGATCCATTTTAAATTGATATGCTTTTCTGTATGATGAGATATAGGGATCTAGACTCATTCTTCTGCATATTTATGTCCAGTTTTGCTTGCATCATTTACTGAAGAGACTGTCCTTTTTCTGGGGTATCCTCTTGGTGCCTTTGTCAAACATCAGTTTTCAGTATGTGTATGGATTAATTTTTTGCTTCTCTATTTTTTTGCATTGGTTTATGCATGCAGTACCATGCTATTTTTAGTTACTGAAACTTTGTAGTATATTTTAAAGTCAGGAATTATGAAGTATTTTTTGTTGTAGTTGTTGCTTAGGATCACATTGGCTATCCTGAATCTTTTGTGGATCCATATGAATTTTGGGATTCTTTTTTCTATTTCTGTGAAGAAAATCATTGGTATTTTGATGGAAATTACATTGAATCTTTGGATTACTTTGGGCAGTACAGTCATTTTAACAGTATAAAGTTTTTTACTCAACTGAACTCTGACTTTCATGCTCTGAGAAAATACCCCACAGAACTGGGCCCTCCACCATCTACCTTCCTTCTAATCTATGAAAATTCCTGCTGTGGCTATCTTATGTAAAATACAGTAAAAATTATTGTACATAGTTTCTATTAAATGTTAAAGAAAACAAAAAAAAAAGAATATAGAGAAATAGAAATAGGGAGAAGTTCTAAAAATTCTCCAAATTATATATTTTGTGGTTTCAAAAATATTTCAGTATATATGCTTACCTGTTACATTTATACTGCTAGGTCCACTTAGTTCATTGCAAAGAAAGTTTTGAGCTATTTTCTGTTTCTTTTTTATGAATCTTTTTTGTCTATGACTTGTACTCTAACATTTTGGGCATTCTTTTAAGATTATGGTACACAATCTATAAGCTAATGTTATTCTTTAATCAATTTGTTATGAAATTTTTCTTTTTCTAATAGAAGACTGTTTTAAAAAATATTTTCTTTATTAATATCTACTTGTATTACATTAAAATAAAAATATAAAGAAATATAAAGAAGTCTTTTGATCCATGAACACAAGTTATGTAACTATTATTGTGTCCTGTATAATTTTTTCAGCATTTTCTTTTATAGTTTTCATTGTAGAGATTGTTCACTTTATTGGCTAAATTTACCCCAAAATTTTGTTATAATTATTGTGAAAAATTGCTTTCTTTTTCAGAAAAGTCATTTTTGGTATACAAAAATGTTACTTTTTTACTCTTAATTTTGTATCCTACAACTGTACTGAATTTTTTTCCCAGCCCTAATAGTCATTTGCTAGAATATTTAGGTTTTTCCTAGTACAAAATTATGTAATCTGCAATATGAATAATTTTACTTTCTTTTCCCAAGATGGGTACCTTTTATTTATTTTTCTTGCCTAATTTGCTACCTAAGTACAAAATTATAAAATTGGCTTACCAACTGTGGTTTCAACCTTGTCTCAGCCCTAGTTTAGCATTGCTAATTAAATGTGATTTTTGAAGAAATGTACCTGTCACCTCCTTTTCCCTTAAAAAAGTTGTCATACAACTTCTAAAATGATCACACATTCAGCCTGTGTATATTAAGAACTTATCCCACAGAGTGTAATGGTTGCCCTTCTGCTTTCTAGAATTTTCTTGAATATTTGTTCTTTATTTTCTGCATGTTTTTTATTAGTACATTTGCAGTGCCTGATGTTTATATTCATCTTAGGGAGTAGGTACATCCACTTATATCTTCATTGTTTTAGTTTCTCTTCCCTTCTCTATCCTCCTCCCTTTCTCCATCTATCATTGTTCTCTTCCTCCATTTTCATCATTATTATTTTATTATTTTTATTTAATTTTCATTTGTGACATATAATGATTACATTCATTTTGAGTAGTTTGGACACGTACATGATACATCTTAAATCTTTTTTACCCCCCCCCTTTGATCTCTTGGTCCCCTTCCCACTTGTAAAAGATCTATCTCCATGTTTCCTTTTATTAATGTTTTATTTTGTTTTTTATGGAATTTAAGCTTGTGTGTCTGATTTATTTTTCACTTAATATATTTTCAAGATTCATCCATTTTCCTACAAATGTTTTGATTTTATCCTTCTTTATAGCAAAGTACTATTCCATTAGGTGTAGATACCACATTTTCTTTATCAGTCATCTGTTGATGAACATACAGGCTGCTTTCAAGAGTTAGCTATTATGAGTTGTGCTGCTATAAACATGGGTATGTGTATATCACTGTAACATGATGTCTTTAACTCTTGGGAAAGATACCTAGAAGGGGGGATGGCTGGGATGAATGGAATTTCTAGTTTTAGTTTTTTGAGACATCTGCATACTGATTACCATAATGGTTGCCATAGTTTACGTTCCAACTAGCAATGTAGGTTTCCTTTTTTACCACAGCCGTGCCAGCATTTGTTATTTGATTTCTTGATGATAATCATCCTTTCTGGAGTAAGATGAAATCTCAGTGTTGTTTTAATTTGCATTTCTCTAGTGGCCAGCAAAACTGAACATTTGTCCCAGTGCCTCAGAGCAGCAGGCTGCACATCAGCCTCCTAATCTGAAGGGCCTGAGTTAAATGTCTGTCCCTAGCGTTTTGCTCAGCATCAGTTGATGACAGCTGCCTCCAACCCAGATGGCTGACTCTCTGTCTCACTGTCTACTCAACAGCGTCTTTGCTGCAAACCTGCTCCCCAAATGGGGAAACATTTTGGTTTGAAAGGAACATTTTCTACAAACATTACATAAGAAGAAGGCAGGTTTTCTACCACCCACATCAATATGCACTTATTTTCCTTAGAAACATGGTTTACTCCCCTAGAGAAATAGAATTTTGTGATTTTAAGCACTTTGAATCATATTATCAAACACAAAAGGATAGAATTTTAAAGCATGCACTTGAAGTTAATCTTCAAATTTGCTAATTGTAACATTTAAGAATTTTATAAATAATATAAATTATTTTAAAATGTTTGAGAAAAGAAAAGTGATATGTTACTAAGTTTCTAGACCTATTTCCTCCAAAACAGTAAAGATTTTCTATCATAGAAAATAACAAGTTTTAGAATTTTTCCTATAATAAGCTATTGATATTGCATAGCCTTCTAACTCCCAATGTATAGTGTTCTGTATACTACTTTGAGGTAACCTGTTTTATATATATATATATATATATATATATATATATATATATATATATATGAATGAAAAGTACTTAGGATATTAACCTAGCTGTCACATACCTGAGAATGTCATGTGCCACATTTATGTTATCTTCCATTGTTAACTGATACTTTTATTCAAGAGAAGACTGGGTAAATTATTCTATAACTAGCCACAACAATTTCATTAATTTTCCTTTTGCTGCATCAAAATGAGTCATTGAGAATTGAAATACAAATCTTATAATTTATCCTTCTAGTAATGTCCAAATATCTAGAGCTGCTTGGTCAAATAATTGTATTTAAATAGCAAGACTGCATATGAGAATGGGAGATAATTTGTAATTGATGAGATAGTTTGGATTTTTTTTTCTGGTACTAGGGATCAAACTCAGGACCTTGTGCTTGTGAGGCAAGCACCACACTACTGACCTAAATCCATGAGATGGTTTGTGTCTATGATTTTTATTATTTCTTTCAAGGTTTAGAGAGCAGGCTATGGATCTGTAGGTTTTGCATGAGAGTTTGTATACTTATGGGAAAATACCAAGAGAAAGAAGCCTCTATGAGGAGTTCTGGCTTTTGTCAGGGTTTTGTTTCTCTGCAAATGAGTTTTCTGTTAAGAATTCTTTCATTTCCTTAATCATCCAGGCTCAAAAGTTAAATCAGCTTCTACAATTGCCCTCTCTGTCATACCTCTGCCTCTTGTGTATTTGAATACTAAATTCTATTGATTATTTTTCAATAGGGTTTCTCACATTCATTCCTTTCTCTCTTTAATGTTACTTTCCACTGTAATTGAGATATTTTCTATTCCTGTTGTGCATACTATTAGATTTGTTTTCTCATTCATCTTATCCTGAAATGTCAAAATACAATACTAGTTCCAGGCAAGTAGGACTTCTGCTCTGGGCAGTATGTTTAACTTTAGGTGCCAGAGTCTCTCTTCTGCTTTGCCGAAAGGAAAAGGAGTCTCGGGTAGATGGATGTGCTCACCAAGGGCCTGTTCATCTGCTTCTAGACCATTCTTCTGAAGCTGTAGACCCCCAGTATTCTTGTGTTTCAAGGCCCTAGGAGGACTCTTTTTTTCCAGATCTTTCCTAGTAAAAGTTGACCACACCAGTTGTGTATAACTTAGAGGTAATTGTAGTGTTTGGATATGTGAGGCAGCCATGGTTTAGTAGAATTCAAGAATAACCTGACATTTAAGGGGCCAAGGCCATTAATTTGCACGTGGCCCTGTTCTAGACCTGGGTTTAGAAATCTGAGAAACACTAAAATTTCAAGATTATTATGAAGGAATATTTCTCAAGGTAAAAGGTTACTTTTGTATTATTAGAAATATAACATGCCAACTTTCATTTACAGTCTTGCTTTAGGACTGTATATGCTAATATGCATTAGGGTACGTTATTCCATGATGTATGTAAGTGTATGTGTATATAAATATATATATATATAGCTGTGCTGTTGATATCACAGCAGTCTCCAAAAGCATTTGGTTACATCCTACTAAGAAAACACAAAAATCATTTATTTTAAGATATATCATAATTTTAGTTTTACTTTCTTAGGCCTTATCTTCTATTTCAAAACAGAAACCTGAACTCTCAGCAAATGTCAACTGTACCACATTTTTGTACCATATTTTTCTGCCTTTGCATATTTTAACATAACACTTTTTGCCTCTATACCACTTCATGGCATAGTTAACACCCATTTATAAAGTCATACACATCCTTTCTTTGTTTTGTTATTACTAGTGTAATTTATTTATTTATTTTACTTTTTATTTTATTGGTACATTTTAGGTATACAATATAATGACATTCATCATTGGAAATTTGCACCTTTACATAATCTCTCTTGGTTCTTATTTTCCTCCCTTCTCCTACCCTCCCTTCAACCCCTCCATCCCTCCCTTTTTACAAAGACTTTGTTTACATTTTCTCTTTTTCTCATATTAATTCCATTCCCTTCTTTCCTTTCATCTACCCCTCCCACTTCCCCTTTTCCTTTGCCCCTTTTCTTTCTATTTCACATTATCTATTATACCTCTTAGCCCTTATTTCCACTTTCAGTTTCTCACACTAGAGAAACTATTTGATATTTACACATCCTTTCTGATATAGCTAAAGCAACTTCTCTATAAATTTATTTCATAATTATGAAGTAAATAATGACCCTTATCTTTAAGAATGAGACTACATTCCATCTTTGAGCCTACCAAAGCAAATATTCCAGAACTCAACTAAAAGTCTCCTAAATAAATGCTATTCTATTTTTTTGAGCTTTTCAATGCAAATGATTGCAGTGACGGTAAAATTTTTTCTTATCTTTTTTATTCTCAAAATTTGCTAATTTAAAATTCATAGAGTGCAGATAAATGAATTGAAATACTGTAAATATTAGTTGGGATGAAGCTTAATTTGATTGAGAAATATAAAGTATACAGAATCTTATGGATCCCATTAAGTTGATTCACATCTTTTTTCTTTATCTTAAATTCCTATTTAATAATTATTTTTCATTATATACACCTAATGTTCAATGAAATAAGTAAAAGCACCTAACAATTTTCTTGTGCTTTGTGAATAGATCTTATTAAATATTAGGCTCTGCACATCTCTCCTCTCCCAACATTATCGAGATAAAAAGTCAAATTTGTGGCCTCAATCATGGTAGGAACTATATATCACATATCCATTTGACATATTCATTTATTCATTCAATAGTGATCGTTTATCATTTGTACTGTAGGCATTTGGGATACTGGTAAAGAAGAAAAATCTCTGATTTTGAAGTTTACATTCTATGATGGGGAATGAAAAGAAAGGATTTAGAAGAAGATAAGGGCTCTGGATAAAATGGAGCAGAGCAAGAGAAACAAAGGTGATAGATCAGAAGGCTATTCACCATTTTAAATTCAGTGATCAGCATAGCCTTCATTGAGAAAGGATATTTTAGTAAAGATTTGAAAGAGAGAAAGGAAGAGTCAAATAGTTGAGGGAATGTCCCATATAGTCATAATTCTATTTAATATTGTTGATAAGTTAACCACCTAATGTCCTCTGTCATGTCTGAGCCTTGGCAGAAGTTGCTTACTCTATCAAGACAGCCTCTGGTGCACCTGTTACTGTGCTTTAAATGTTTAATAGTCAAGATCCTGTGAGGCAGGAGGCAGGCTCTTATGCCTGCTGGTTTCTGTGGTGTATCTTCACCATGACCAAGTTACCAGTGTAAAGGCAGCGAGTGTGAAGATGGGGAGAGATGTGGAGAAGTGGCTGTGGAGGCTGAGGTGAGGAAGCTCTAGCCCTGCTGTACACTGGTCAAGAGTGCCACCTATGTGAAGTTCTGTCTGCCCTTCAGCTGTCTTCTCATGATGTGCTTGATGCCCTTCTGCTCTCCAAACACATGCTACTTTCTTCCTTTTATCATAGCACTTTCATGTTCAGTCTACTTATTTATCTATAAGGTAAGGATTTTACAGAAGTTATTTTTACCTTGTTTAGTACTCAGCGTATTCTACAGCACATAGTATAAACATGCAGTACTTTTTATTTGCCAGTTTTAGTATATTGTTATTTTGTTTAAAAATTTTTTCCCTTATTAAAAGCATTTAATAATGTTAAATTAATTATTTTATAATGATAATGTCATTTTGCTTACAATATTAAGGAGATCCCATTTCTTTTAGTGATACAATATATGCTAACTTGTATTTACAAACAAAATACATGAAGTCTGGATTTCCTTTTGAATAATCCAGTGGTGTGATGAACAGGATGAGAAAAGACTGACCAAAAATTAATCATTTTTGAAGATTGATGGCAGTGCATTGTCATTTATTCTATTTTTCTCTCCAGCTATAATTGTTTGAAATTTTCCATAAGCTGTAAATAAATACATTCTGATCTTCTTAGCTTGAGATTATTTGCCATAACTTGAACTTTTAAGCTGGGTGCCAACATTATTTTTGTGTAATTACCATTAGAAAGTTGCACTGAGGATAGGATGTTACAGTAAATGATTATTTACTTATTTGATGGCACAATATAATTATGTTCTTAAGATATTTTTTCATTCATAAATGATCAAAATATATTGTGTATGTTATTTTCTAAGAAATAAAAGACAAAAACTTCAAAGAATCATGTGATCTGTGAAGTTTTATGTCATATTTGCATGTTTAACTCCTTTCACTTAAAATGATTAGCCAGGAAATTGTTCATGTAAAATTGCCACTTTGAGATATTTTACAAAAGTGGTTCTTTGTCAGACTCCAGGGTAAGATTTATGAGAGACAACCATAAAACCAAATGTATTTTTCCAGTGGCTACTCATACGTAGTCAGAATATTTTTGCTAAAGAGTTCTAGGGTGGCTATGAAATTGTCCAAAAAATTAGACGTAGATTTATTTTGTGTTAAACCTGAGTTAAAAGAATATGTTCCACTCTAGCAATATTAATGAACATTGTTACAAGTATAAAGAAGCAAAGCATGTCTAAGGGAGGCACAGGATAATTGGATATAAAGACGAAGACCTTTGCTGCTTGCTCTATATTCTCGGCTGAATTTTAAACTACCATTTTACATTTCGAATCCAAATTTACACAAATACAAATAAGGAAATTCCATTTGATATTGATAGACCATAAATGATTTTTGAAATAGTACAGATATGATTTTGTATAGGGAACTTCTATGAGAGAAACACCTGATTTTAATATTAGTTTATAATACAGACTGACTTTAGGAGTTTTTCATTAGAATATCATTACTACTCAGAGACCCAGGGAGGTGAGCCTCTCAGGCTTCCATACCACCACCCCAGAGTGTCCAGGAGGTGAGCCTCTTGGACCATGTACCACTGCCCTAGAGCACCAAGGAGGTGAGCCATGCAGGCGTCAGCAGTGCCTCCCCCACCCGGGCTGTGCCGAGCCATTACCTAGATACACACCACATTGTTCTGAGCATGAGAAGATAGAGTAGAAGTGAACAACAGAAACAGGGCCTCTGAGGCCCCTTGATGAAAATTAAAGCCCACCAGAAAAGTGAAGAAAATCTCCACAGTAAAGGCACACCAGACCACCTTAGTTGGGGGAGCAGTGGTGTAGACCAGAGCAGTGCAGCTGCCAGCAGATCCCAGCCAGGGCACCTGCCTGACCCCAGAGGCTGGGGCACACCTGACCAAGCCAAGGGCCTGGCTGGAAAAGAACTGCACAGCACACAAGCAACAGCCAGAGGCTCATCCAAATACCATCAGTAAGTATATGAGACCCTAGCCAGAGCTTCTCACACAACAGGAACTGGGGTTCACAGACCCCAGCCAAAGATCCTCCCAGACAACAGCTACATAGGGGCCCCAGCCAGTGGCACACCTAGATATCATCCCAAGTGTGTACAGGCCCCAGCCAGAACCCCATCCAGAAAACAGTTCAGCTCAGGGATCTAGAAGGCCACCTTTCTGAACTCAGGAATTAGTGTACTGGTGAGCAGTAGAGAAAAGGAAGCTCTGTGATTTGTTGAGAATTGAAGACCACTGGGTGAGCAAAAAGTTGCCCTAACAAAGGCACAGCAGGCTGTATCTGTTGAAATGAGAAGACATGTAAACAAGTCTCAAAACCAGACTTCCAGATCACCTAAGGAAACCCCAAAGGGAAACAAGATGGAACACTCTTGATACTCCATTACCTTGACTCCTTGAACTAGCAACAAAAGAGAATCTGGGAAAAATGAAATCAGAATAATTTCTCAGATAACAGCAGAGATTGTGCTCAAAGTGCAATACACGATTAATAAATCCAGAGAAGACACAGATAAAAACATAGAGGAGCTGAGGAACTTGATGGAATCCCAACATAGGAACAAATGGAATCCATAAAACAGATGCAAACAGATTTCCAAGAGATTAAAACCTCCATTGAAAGTTTATGCAGCAGAATGAGCCAGTGTGAGGACAGAATTTCAGATATAGAAGATAAGATTGCAATTAGTGACCAGAAAAAGAAAAATTTCTTTAAAATTGTAAGGGACCATGAAAAATCAGTCCAGCAGCTGCTAGATGATACAAAGAAGAATAACATAAGACTGATCAGAGTCAATGAAGAAACAGGAGAGAGTGCAGATGACATAAAAAAGCTGTTCACAAAAGTGATGGCAGAAAACTTCCCAAGCGAGGGAAAAGAACTTGACATATAGATAAGGGAGACATATAGGACTCCAACTAGCTGAGGTAAAAAAAGAAATCTACACATAGGGATATAATAATTAAGACTCCAGAAACCCAACAGAAGAACAAAATTCTACAAGCAGTGAGAGAAAAGAAACGAATCACATACAAAGGAAAACCCATCAGAATCACAGCAGACTTCTCAACTCAAACCCTCAAGGCAAGAAGAGCTTGGAGTGATGTATTTCAAGCCCTAAAGGAAAACAGCCTCCAACCCAGATTGATATACCCTGCAAAACTATCTTTCAAAATTGATGGAGAAATAAGATACTTTCATGACAAAGAGCACCTTAGGAACTTAATGAATACCAAACCAGCACTCAAAAAACTTTTAGACAAAATCCTAGGAAATGACAACAGGGTTCACAACCCCAGGAATGCCAGCAGAATGAATCCATTGGGCATGACAAGAAATTAAATGCAGTGCCAGAAATTTAGCTCAGTGGTTCTGCTGCCTGCCTCACAATTGCAAGGACCTGAGTTCAATCCCCAGTACCAAAAAAAAAAAAAAAAAAAAAAAAAGAAAGAAAGAAAGAAAAAGAAAAAGAAAGAAATTAAGCAAGGGGGAGAATCCAACAAAAAGAAAATGTCATGACAATGAAAAGTCAATATGTATCAGTGATAACTCTCAATGTTAATGATCTCAATTCCCCAATCAAAAGAAATAGACTGGCAGAATGGGTCAAGAAGAAAGATCCAACAATACGCTGCATACAAGAAACACACTTAATTTAAAAAGAAACTCATAGACTGAAAGTTTAAGGGTGGAAAACAATACTCCATGTGACAGGAACCTGTAAAAAAGCAGGAGTAGCTATCCTCTTTGCAGATCAAGTGGATTTCACAATCTGAAACACTTCTGGTCCCAAGACTTTCAGATACAAGACAGTCAACAGGTATGTATAAATCTACTGTGAACATGTGTTTTTATTTCTGTTAAGTAAAAATTTAAGAACAGAACTGTTGGCTCTTAACAGTAATACAAGAAATTTCTATATTGTTTTCCAAAATGGTTTTATCATTTTACATTCACATTAACAGTACTACAAAGTTCTAACTGGTTCACACCTAAGCTGACATTTGTTCTTTTAAAACTTTTAACTTAATCTCCCTATTGAGCATATAATATGATCTTGTTATTGTACTGATTAGTATTTTTTCTGATTCTAGTGTTGCACACCTTTCCTTGTGCTGTACTGGCTATTTATCATCTTCTTCTGTCTGCTTTTTAATTGGGTTGTCTATTAAGGAGCTGTAAGAGTTCTTTATATATTCTGATCATACATTGTATGTATTATAAATATGTTGTGGTTAAGGACTACTTTTCATTTTCTTACAATGTCTTTTAAAGTTCTAAATTTTCATGTAATTTCATTTATCAATTTTTTTTCTTTATACATCATGATTTTTGTATCCTAGGAAATTCTTACCTATCCTAAATTCATGAACATTTTCCCTTATAATTTCTTCTTATATTTTATAGTTTTAATCTTTCACTTTTAGGTTCATAGATCCTTTCAAGTTATTTTTGTGTATGAAAATAAAGGGTTGAGGTTAATGTTTTACATACAGATACCAGATATTCTAGTACCATTTGTTGAAATCATTATCTTTTCCTTTGCTCTTAAGTTGAGTTTATGTTCTATAAAATGTTAATGTTAAATATTTTTTCAAAAATCAGTGGACCACATATCTGTGGTTCTATTTCTAGATTCTCTGTTTTATTCCATTGATCTATATGTCTTTCCTTATGCCAACATTCCCTTGATTATTGTAGCTTTAGAAGAAGTCCTAAAATTAGGTAATAAATGCCTTCTAACACTGTTATTTTTTTTTCTTTTTACTTTTCCATATCCTTTCTACCTCTACATTACTTTTAAATTTCAATATCCAATTCTTCATTTATAGCAAGTATTTATAGTTTTGAATTTTATATATATCTTGTGTTTTCTAATCCTGCTTAATTCTAGAGGTGCCTAGAGATTTCTTAGTATTTTCTCTGTAGATGATCATTTCATCTACATATAAAGATTTTACTTCTACTTTGCCAGTCCTATGGTATTTGTTTCTTTTTATTGTCAGACTATTTGGGTTTGGGCCTTTGTTTCAAAGTTTAATGGACAGATGAAGAGTAGGCATATCTGTCCTTGTTACCCACCTTAGGGAGAAAGCATTGTTATCTTTTCCATTCATATAAGGCGTTTTTGCTGGAAGTATGGAGTACATGTCTTTTATCTGTGGAGAAGGTTCTGTTCTACTTCTAGTCTCCTGATAGCTTTTACCATGAACAGCTGTAGAATTTAGTCCAATACTTTTTCAGCAACTACTGATAGGATCATATGGCTTTTTCCTTTCCTTTCTTAAAATGATGACTTATGGAGGTGTATCTTCCAATGCTGAACCAACACTGCCATCCCTATAATAAAACCACTTATTACATACTGCCACATCTGACTTCTAATAGTTTGTTTTGTTAAACAAATTTTTATCTATGTTCATACTTTTCTCTTTTATTATCTTTATCCAGTTTTAGCATTAGCACAATGTTAATTTCCTAAAATGAGGGGAGATGTGTTCTTTCTTTTTTCTGCTTTAAATATTTCGATAATTAATCAGTTAAAGTGTATATGAGCCTGTTGTTGTCATATAGATAGGTTTTCAAGATAGGAATATACTTTCCTTAATAGGTGCTATTCAAATTTTATATTTTTTCCAGAGTCAGTTTCATTAATTTGTCTTCCAAGGTACTTCTTAGAAGTTGTCAAATTTATTTCAAAAAAGATTTTTGTAATATTATTTCTACATCCTTTTAAATTCTGTAAAATCTGTCCTCTAAATCTTGATATTGTAATTTTACAAATGCATAATTGATACTGTGTAATAGGAAGAAAATGTCTAAAGGAGTAGGGGAAGTGGGAGGGGTAGGGGAAAGGGAAAAAGGGAAAAGAAATAATATTAGAAAAGGAAAAAAATGGAAACAAAGTCTTTGTAAATAGGGAAGTGTGGAGGTGGTGAAGGGTGGGCAGGGGAATGGAGAAAAAATAATAACCAAGATATATCATGTAAAGGTCCAAGATCCCAATGATGAATGTAACTGTATTGCATTCCTAAAATGTACCAATAAACTTAATGGAAAGAAAATACATAGCCCCCCCAAAAAAAGAATATCATTAGTAAATCACTCAAAATATTTAATGGGCTCTGATTTTTTAAAAGAAGCAGTGAAATGTCCTACCACTATAATATATAGAAAATACACACACACACACACACACACACACACACACACATATAAAATATAGTAAGACTAATTCATGCTTGAGTTGTTTTCAAGACAAAGATGAATATTTTTTCTAGTTCCAACTTATATTACCTATATTCATTTATAACAGTAAAATGACTCTGCTTAAACACTCAATTTTCAAATATTTGCTAACTTCAGAGATATCACAATATATTTTTTAAAGTTTTATTTGAAAAAAGTTCAAATTAATAATAGAAGTTGCAAGATGAACACTGAAAATCCCCAAATACATTTATCTAATTTTTCTAGGGTTTTTTTGACATTTTGCTACATTTGTTTTTATCATCCCTTTTTCTTTATTATTTTGATACAAATGTGTGTTTGTATTATATACACATACGTAATTTATTTTCTGCACCATTTGCAATTAAGTTGAATATAAGAAGTCCTTTTATCCCTATTGCCTGAATGCACATTTCTCAAAATTTTTCTTATGTAATGACCAGAGTTACAAAACATAGAAATTAATCATGTAATTATTATCTCATTACAACTTTTATTACTATTTTATAGGATGTCCCAATAATCTTCTTTATAGCTCTTTTTCCTCTAGTTCAGCATCCAGTCCAGGACATGTATGGCATTCAAATGCCACATCTTTTAATTCTCCTTTAAGCTGAAACTACTTATCAGTTTTTTGCTATCTGTCTTGAAACTGGCATTTTTATGACAACAGGAAAATTACTTTATAGTGTTCCTCAGTTTGGTTTTGTCTGGTATTTTCTCATGGCTAGACTCATGTTAGGTGTTCCCACTTGACAACATAAGCAATGTTGTATTCTTTTCAGCACATCAACTATATCATAAGGCACATGTGGCTGTCCCTCATTGGTTATATTAATTTAGGTCATCTGGTTATGTACTTACTCATATTTGCCACTGTGTACTAGAGAACATTTTTTCCTTGCAAATAATAAATTATCTGTACAGAGACTAAAAGACCTTCTGCTCCTTGAGTTGGTATTCATTGATCATTCCTTCCAAAAGAAATATTGTAAACAATGATTTCTAAAACAACTCCCATTACTAGAAGTCCGTCCTTTTTAATTATCACTTTGGACTTATGTGTTACTATTTGAGTCAATAAGTAATCAGTTGATTTTCAAATTTGACCTAGGCTCAATTCAAGGTAGCTATGTGTCCTTTTGACATTGTTGAGTACTTCCTTTCTGACACCTAATATGTACCAGTCTCAAGTACTGTAGTATGTTCCCTCCCTCTGCTTTAGCTTTAAAAATCACATGTATCTCCAAGAGTCCTGATTTTTTAAAGTAGTAATGATAATTAAAAATCAAGAGCAATATAGACGGTATGCTGTAATTCACTACACACTGAATTCATTGGAAATAGGAAATCTGTGTGTGTGTGTCTGTGAGTGTGTAAATTAGAAATCATAAGTTCATACTGATACTTCTAATAGCGTTCCTTTCTGTGTTCCTCCCACATTTGTCATTCCGTATTTGTATTTCCCTTTTACTTGGCTCCAAATGGCAACATATCTCATTTCCTCAACCCCATTTTAAATAAATATTTTGAGAATTATGGAATATATGACTCTCCAGAAATCTAGTGGTGGAAAATACCAACTTATTTGCAACTTTTTAGTATTCCAAGATTCATTTGTCTTTTTCAGTATTTTGTAATAAAAACTGCATTTCTTCGGGCAATGTACAGGAGCACCTTTTTTGCATGACTTTACCAAAAGGAGCTTGTAAATTTTTTACTTTTTGCCAATTTGCTGTGTGAGAAATGATATCTCAGTGTCACCTTTTCATTACATTTCTTAATGAAAACTAAGTTGATAATTTTAATGTCCCTTTTTGGGTAAAGTTTCTGGTTTTAATTTTTGTCATTTCCTAATATGTTTACTTGTTAGAAATATTTATTTTTGGTAATACATTTTGCATGTTTTAAAAATTTGTGATATTTCCTTGATTCTGCTTGTGGCATTTTTCCATCATGCCAGTTTGCTTTTATTTTACACAGTCATTTTAATAAATATTTTCCTAAATTATATCTAGATCCTGAGTCATAGTGAGCAAACCTTTTCCAAGTTTTAAAGAATTTACCTATATTTACTTACAGTACTTAAATAGTTTAATATTTTATGCTACCACCATTTTCAAATAAATAAGTATTTTAAGATAAGTAAGAAGAAAAGAACACTATTCCAGTAGATTGTAGCTGGTGACCAAAGATAGAATGAACTTGACTATTTCCTTTACTAAGAGCATCTGAATACTAGGCAACTATAGTTAAGCATGTTCTTATTTCTCTAAACCAGTCTTCTTTTGAAAATAGAGAAAAAGCACAATTTCCTTTCCCACTTTTAAGAAAACAAAAATTGGAACTATTTCAATGAGTACAATTCATGATAAACATGAACATTCCTTGAAATGTTGCATACAATCATCCCTCCCTCAGTTTTCCCTTAAGTCTAATGAACTTAAAAAATTAAGTATATGACATATTCCTAGCCAAGGTAAGAGGTGTCAGAAAATGTATCATACTTAATACTCATTGTGCCGAACTCTACAAGTGGGTCATTCAAATTAACTTTGGTTTATATGTATGCTATATTTAATACACTATGCAGTGTTTTGCACCTTATTTTTAAATATTTAATAAAACATGGAAAGCTTTTCACGTCAACAAATAATAATTATTTTAGTGACTAATATATTTAATAAAATACTTAAGAGTCAATAGCAATTTTATGTGATTACTAAAAAATACTTTGTATATGTGAAAGAATATGAATATATACATATTCATTTTAATTTAACTTATACTCCCTTACTGGATGCTATGATTCAAATATTTGTCCCTGCCCCCCAAATCCTGTTGAAACTTAATCCATAATGCAACAGTATTAAGAGTTGAGACATTTAGAAACAATTAAGCTTTTAGGGTTCTGCCTTCATTAATGGGATTAGTGCCTTATTAAGGGGCTGGAGGGAACTAGACAGGCCTTTTGCCTTTCATCTCTTCTGCCATGTGGGTACTCAGCATTTGTTCCTTTGCCCTTCTGTATTTCTTCATGTGAGAATGCAGCAATAAGGTGCCATCTTGGAAGCAGAGACAAGACCCCTATTGGACACCAAATATGCCAGTGTCTTGATCTTGGATTTGCAGCTTTTAGAACTGAGAGAAATAATCATTTTTGTTTATAAAATCAGTCAGTATGAGATATACTGTTATGACAGCAGGAAAGTCTAAGACAATTGGCATTTTCCCCTCTAGTTTTCAGTATTACAAAATGATGCCCAGTCACCTCTAAATACTACATTTTGTACCTTCCAAAAGCAAAGGCATTTTCTTGTATAACTATCTTCTCAACTTGAAATCAACAATAATACAATGGTATCATTCAGTCCATAGAACATACTCACATTTGATCAGCCATCCCAACAGTACCGTTTTCTTCCCCTGGTGCGGGATTCTATCCAGGACCATAAATTACATGTGTTGTTATGTTTCATCAGTCTCTATTATTCTTTCCCCTATCTCTTAGGTTTGTGATACAAACTGTGGTTCATCTGATGTTTCTTTGTGGCTAGACTTAGGTGAAGAGTTCTAGGCTAGAGTTTCACAGAAGTGATGTGTATTTCTCAGTATATTGGGAAAAAACACACACACAACAACACACACACATTTATCTTGTTCCAATTGTGATGCTTACCTTGATCACCTGGCCATGTTGACGTCTGCCATGTTTCTCCATTATAATGCCACCATTTTGTCCTTTGTATGTAATGGGATTTTTTTTGAGAAGACATTCTATTATTAATAAAGTATCTTCTTATTTATCAGAAAATCTCTACCAACCTTAATACCTTTAATATTAGGGTCACCAATACTTCTCTTGCCAAATGGTGGTTTTCATTTTCCATCTTTTTTCTATATTTATTAATTGATATTATCTGCCTGGAAAAGTTTTCTTCTTCCTCATTTATTTTTGATATCATAGTGGATTTAGGAATTCTTGTATCATTTCTCGAGTTGTGCTCTGACGGTGTCCTTATTTAATTTGATATTCAAGTTGCTCTAGGCTGGCCACTGGCAATCATTTAAAAATGGATCTTTGGCGGCGATCTGCTTAGCCCGCCGGAGAGAGAGGTCCCAGGCCTCCGGGAACCCCACTCCATCCAACCCGCACCAAGCACACCAGCAGGGACCAGCCAGAAGGTGAGGACCCCTCGCCACTGGACATGCCCACGGCAGCAGTCTGCTTAGCCTTGCGGGCGCCTGCAGGATACCACCCCCCTCACCCCCACCCCACCTCTGGCCTCCTAGCCGTACCGCTACCTGGTTCCACACTACAAAGACACAGGGGACACCAGACCACCGTACTTGGTAAGTTGGAGGGATCATCATCTCCTATCGGAACCTGGACTATATTCAGGGGAAGGGCAGCTGAAACTTGCAGTATAGCCTTGCAGAGTTCAACCCTACAGGAGGACAGGAAGTTCAACTTGGGACTTGCCACCAAAAATCTGCCTGAATCCCATGGGTCTGAGACTGCCTTACAGAGACTCACTACTTATATCTGCATACTGCTGCCCACATTGTCTATTTTGACAGCAGAGACATACCCTGAAGGAAGCCCTTCATTATCATTTTTATTTTTTATTTGTTATTTTCAAAATTATTATTATTAATATTATTAAATTCTTTTATTGGTACACTTTAGGTATACAATACATTTACATTTCTCATTGGGAACTTGTACCTTTACATGATGCATCTTGGTTCTTATTTTTTCCCCATTCCCTGCACTCCCTTCTGCCCCTCCACCCTTCCCCATTTATAAAGACTTTGTTTCCATTTTTTCCATTTCTCATCATTTTTCCTTTACCTTCTTTCCTTTCCTGAATCCCTCCCCCTTCCCCTACCCCTTTGGATCTTTTCTTCCTATTTTGCAGTATCAATTATTCATTTTAATCATTGTTACATTTTAGATATACAATATAATGACATTCATCATTGGAAATTTGCACCTTTACATAATTTCTCTTGGTTCTTATTTTTCCCTTTCCCTTCCCCTCCCTTCAACCCCTCCATCCCTCCCTATTTACAAAGACTTTGTTTCCATTTTTCTATTTTGTCATATTAATTCCATTCACTTCTTTCCTTTCCCCTACCCCTCCAAATTCTCCTTCCCCTTTGCCCCTCTTCTTCCTATTTCACATTATCTATTATACCTTTTAGACCTTATTTACACTTTCAGTTTCTCACACTAGAGAAACTATTCAGTATTTATACATGTGTGTCCTATTTATTTTACTTAAGAGTATCGCCTCAATGTGCATCCATTTACCTATAAATGTCTCTAATTTCTCATTTTTTTGTCTGAGTAATACTCCATTTTATGAAAAAAACCCCACATTTTCTTTATCCAGTCTCCAGTTGATGGGCATTTCAGCTGTTCCCAAGTTTTAGCTATTATAAATTGTGCTGCTATGAACATGGGTGCACATATATCACTGTGGTATGATTCTTTTAATTCTTTGGGGAAGATCCCCAGCAGGGGAATAGCTGGGTCAAAAGGGACTTCCTGTCCTGGTTCTTTGAGGTATCTCTATACTGATTTCCACAGTGGTTGCACCAGTCTACACTCCCACCAAGAGTGGAGCAGGTTTCCTCTTTCCCAATAACCCCATCAGCCTTTCTTATTGGTTGATTTCATGATAGCAGCCATTCTTTCTGGAGTGAGGTGGAATCTCAGCGTTGTCTTCATTTTCATCTCTTGAATGACCAGTGATGTTGAACCTTTTTTTATATATTTATTTGCTATTTCTACTTCTTTGTCTGAGAAATGTCTGTTCATTTCAGATGCCCATTTTCAGATTGGGCCTTTAAATTTGGGAAGTCTGATCTTTTTAAGTACTTTACAGATTTGAGATAGTAGACCTTTGTCTGAGGAACAGCAGGTAAAGATTTTTTCCCACATTGTGGGTTGTCTCTTCACACTGCTGGTGGTTTCTCTTGCTGTGCAGAAGCTTTTAAGTAAGAAGAGATCCCACTTGTTGATTGTTTGTGCTAATTCGTGGGGAACTGAGGTTTTGTTTATAAAATATTTTCTATACCAATGTCTTCAAGAGCTCTACCTAACATCTGTTCCAGTCAGTTCAGCATCTCTAGTTTAGTATTTGGATCTTTAATCCACTTCAATTTTAGTTTAGTACCTGGTGAGAGATATAGGTGTGGTTTTAATCTTTGGCAAGTTGAAACTCAATTTTTCCAGCATGATTTATTAAAGAGCCTGTCTTTCCTCTACTGAGGGTGTTTGACTCCTTTATCACAGAGGAGATGGCTGAGTGTGTCTGGAGTTGTTTCAGCACTGTCTAATCTGTTGCACTGGTCCTCAGGTCTGGTTTTTTAGCCAGTACCATGCTATTTTTATCACAGTAGCTTTACAGTATAGTTTGAAGTTGGGGATTGTGATACCCCCTACCATGTCTCTGTTACCTTGAATTGCTTTTGCTATTCTGGGTCTCTTCTTGTTCCAAATGAATTTTTGGATTGTTTTCTCAAGGTCCGTGAAGTATGCTGCTGGGATTTCAATAGGGATTGCATTGAATCTATATAGCAGTTTTGGAAGTGTGGTCATTTTCACTATATTGATCCTTCCTACCCAGGAGAAGGGGATATCTTTCCATTTTCTGACATCATCTTCAATCTCTCTTTTCAGAGTGGTATAGTTTCCAGAGCAGAGGTCTTTGATTTCTTTCACTAGGTTGATTCCCAGGTATTTCAGTTTTTTTGGATGCTATTGTGAAAGGAAGTATTTGCCCTGTTTTTCTCTCAGTGAGTCTTTCATTTGTGTAGAGGAAAGCTATTGATTTTGTATGTTGACCTTGTATCCAGCTACTTTACTAAATTTGGTTATTAAGTCTAGAAGACTTTTGGTGGAGTTCTTGGGGTCTTCTACATAGGGTATCATGTCATCTGCAAATAATGACAATTTGACTTCTTCATTTCCTATCTTTATTCCTTTTATTTCTTTCTCTTGTCTAATTTCTGTGGCTAATGTTTCCAAAACTATATTGAACAAGAGTGGGGATAGTGGACATCCTTGGCTTGTTCAGGATTTAAGTGTGAAGGATTTCAGTTTTGACCACTTAGTATGAAACTGGCTGTAGGTTTTTCATGGATGGCTTTTATCAGATTGAGGTAGAGACCATCTATTCCAATTTTTTGTAGGGTTTTTATCATAAATGCATGTTGGATTTTGTAAAATGATTTTTTTCTGCTACTATGGAGATAATCATATGTTTTTTGACCTTGGCTCTATTGATATAGTGTATTACATTGATTGGTTTGTGTATGTTGATCCTTTCCTGCATCCTTGGGTAGAATCCCACTTGGTCAGGGTGTGTGATCTTCTTGATGATCTGCATTCTATTTGCCAGTACCTTATTAAGTATTTTTGCATCTATGTTCATTAGTAAGATTGGCCTATAATTCTCTTTTTCAGTTGGGCCTTTCTCTGCATTGGGGATCAAGGTGATGCTTGTTTCCAGGAATGAATTTGGGAGTATTGCTTCCCCTTCAATTTCATTGAAGATTTTAAACAGTAGTGGCAGTAGTTCCTCTCTAAATGTCTTGTAGAATTCAGCAGAGAAGCCATCAGGACATGGCCTTTTCTTAGTTGGTAAGATTTTAATTACGTTTTCAATTTCTTTGGTTGATATTGGGTTGTTTAGAATTTTTAGGTCTTCTTCATTCAACTTCAGTAATTCATATGTATCTAGGAATCTGTCCATTTCTTCTGTGTTTTCCATCTTACTGTGTATAGTATCTGGAAGTGGGTATTGATAATCCTCTGGATTTCTGCTGGATCTATTGTAATTTTACCTTTTTCATTCCTAATTGCATGGATTTGAGCCTTTTATTTCCTTTTTCTGATAAGGTTGGCCAAGGGTTTGTCAATTTCGTTTATTCTTTTGAAGAACCAATTCTTGACTTCATTCATTTTTTTGTATCATTCTCTTAGGCTCCATTGAATTGATTTCTGCTCTGATTTTTATAATTTCCTCCCTTGTATGAGCTTTGGGTTTGTCCTACTTCTTGACCCATTCTGCCAGTCTATTTCTTTTGATTGGTGAATTGAGACCATTAACGTTGATGGTTATAAGTGATACATATTGACTTATCATTGTCATGACTTTTTCTTTTTGTTGGATTCTCCCCCTTTACATTTAATATTTGTCACACCCAATGGGTTCATTCTGCTGTGCTCTCTGGGGTTGTGGTCCTCATTGTCTTTTCCTAGGATATTGTCTAAAATTTTTTGGAGTGCTGGTTTGGTATTCATGAATTTCCTAAGGTGCTCTTTGTCATGAAAGTATCTTATTTCTCCATCAATTTTGAAAGATAGTTTTGTGGGATACATCAATCTGGGTTGGAGGCTGTTTTCCTTTAGATCTTGGAATACGTCACTCCATGCTCTTCTTGCTTTGAAGGTTTGCTTTGAGAAGTCTGCAGTGATTCTGATGAGTTTTCCTTTGTATGTGATTTGTTTCTTTTCTCTAACTGCTTATAGAACTTTGTTCTTCTTTTGGGTTTCTGGAATCTTAACAGTTGTATGCCTATGTGTACATTTGATTTTTTTTTTTTATCAAGGCTAGTTGAAGTCCTATATGCCTCCCTTATCTGTATGTCAACTTCTTTTCCCCTGGTTAGGAAGTTTTCTGCCATCACTTCTGTGAACAGTTTTTTTATGCCATCTTTACTCTCTCCTATTTCTTCATTGACTCCAGTCAGTCTTATGTTATTTTTCTTTGCATCGTCTAGCAGCTGCTGGATTGATTTCTCATGGTTCCTTACAATTTTAAAGCAATTTTTATTTTCCTAATCACTAAATGCCATCTTTTCTTCTATATCTAAAATTCTGTCCTCACATTGGTTCATTCTGCTTTGTAGATTTTCAGTTGAGTTTTTGATCTCCTGGAAATCTGTTTGCATCTTTTTTATGGATTCCATTTGTTTCCTGTGTTGGGATTCCATCATGTTCCTGAGCTCATCTCTAGATTTATTAATCATGTCTTACACTATGAGCACAATCTTTGCTGTTATCTGAGAAATTATTTCTGATTTCATTTTTACCAGCTCCTCTTTTGTTGCCAGTTCAGTGGGTCCAGGTTGTTGAGTATCAGAGTGTTCCATCTCATTTCCTTTTGGGGTTGCTGTAGGTGATCTGGCATGTAAATATCCTCTCATTTCAATGGGGGGGGTTATTGACACCCACACAGCTCACCTCCCTTGGGCTGGGAGCAGTGGGACGGCAGCCTGGAAGCCCCTTCCTCCAGGCTGGAGGTGGTATGATGAAGGCACAGAAGCCCTTACCTCTGGGCTGGGAGCCGTGGAATGGTATCCCAGAATCCCCTTCCTCTGGGCTGGGAGCAGTGAAACGGCAGCCTGAAAGCCACTTTCTCTGGGCTAGGGGTGGTGGAATGTCAAAATTATTATTAATGTGGCGTTTTTAACTCTTATTTTTAATTTTTTCCTACTCTTTTCAAATTTTTTTTCCTCTTCTTTTTTTTCTTTCTTTTCTCTCTCTCACACTCATTCTCTTGCTCTCCCGCATTGTTCTTCATCTCCCTTTTTGTTCCGGTTCTGGCCCTAATTCAGATTTCTTCTTTATTTTTCTTCTCTTTTTTCTTCTCTTGCTTGTGTTCTCTGGTCTCACTGCTAACCTTTCCCTATTCTTCTACCTATCTATCCCTCCCTCCCCAACTCCTTCTAACTCCCCATCCTGAAGGGTAAAGTTGCTATATTGAAGAGTTTATTCACTATAAACATATGTTGGATTGGTCCTCGATTTTGATTTTATTCACATAGTTAAAGGTGATAGGTGAATAACTTTCACAAATTGTCATTCTCTAAGATGTTCTTGATGCTTTAGTGTTGCTGATTGTATCACTTGGGCTAAGGTGTTGTGTTTGATCTAATCAGTTGTCCTTCCTGATATAATGAAAGTTAGACCGCCTCAGTCAGTAGAGAATCAAAACCTAAAGACCAGCTATATTTGGAAGACACCTCTGAGAAGTAATCATTCCATAATCGTTCTAATTACAAGCAACAAAGATACTTACGAGAAGCAATTTCAAAGTATCAATCTAGGAATTAAACCAAGGACAGTATCAAAACAAAAATAAGAAGACATTTAAGCAAGACACAAACTCAGACTTCCACCCTTCTGAGGGTAAATTCTGGGGGAAACAAGGTGGAAAAGTCTGATAATCAACCACCAGGACACCCTAAACCGATAGCACTGGAAGTAACAAAACAGATGAATGAGACCCTAGAAAAAGTCAAAACAGAAATAGTTTCCCAGATAACTACAGTGATGGTGAGCAGAGTGAAAGGCATGATTAGCAGCTCTAGAACAGAAAAGGATAAAAAAAATAGATAAGCCCAGAAACATGCTGGAAGCCATGAATGCCCAGGTTAAGAAAGAAATGGAAACCATGATCACCCAAGATAAGAAAGAAATGGAATCCATTAAACAGATTTAAACAGATATCCAGGAGATTAAAAATTCCATTAAAAGTATGCATAGCAGATTAAGGGAATTTGAAGATAAAACATCAGATATAGAAGACAGGATGGCGGTTAATGACCATGAAAACAGAGATTTCTTAAAAATAGTAAGGGACCATGAGAAATCAATCCAGCAGCTGGTAGATGATGTAAAGAAGAATAACATAAGACTGATAGGAGTCCATGAAAAAACAGGAGAAAGTAAAATTGACTGAAAAAACACTGTTCACAGAAGTAATAGTAAAATACTTCCCAGACAGAGGTAGAGAATTGGATATACAGATAAGTGAGGCATACAAAACTCCAACTAGCCATGATCAAAAAAAGGCTACACCTAGACATATAATAGCCAGGATCCCAGATATCTAACAGAAAAACAAAATCTTACAAGCAGTTAGAGAAAAGAAACAAACCACCTACAAAGGAAAGCCCATCAGAATCACAGCAGACTTCTCAACACAAGCCCTCAAGTCAAGGAGAGCCTGGAGTGAAGTATTTCAAGCCCTAAAAGAAAATAACTGCCAACCTAGACTGTTGTATCCTGCAAAATTATCTTTCAAAATTGACAGGGAAATTAGATACTTCCACAACAAAGAACACCTGAGAAATTTCATGAACATCAAACTACAAGCAATTCTAAACAATAACCTAGAAAAAAGCAATGAAAGTCACAACTCCATGAGGCCCAACAGAGGGAAGCCACCAGGCAAGGTAAGATACTAAAGGGAAATGGGGGAAAATTAGAAATAAAAGAGCCAACAAAAGTAAAACATCATGACAAGGATGAGTCAGTATCTATCAATTATAACCATCAATGTTAATGGCCTCAACTCACCAATCAAAAGAAATAGACTGGAAGAATGGATTAAGAATCAAAATCCAAAAATCTGCTATATACAAGAAACACACCTAACTCAAAATGAATTCATAGACTGAAAGTAAAAGCATGGAAAACAGTTCTCCATGCAACAGGAACCCAGCCAAAAGCAGGTGTAGCAATCTTGTTTTCAAAGTAGATTTCAAACCAAAGCTAATTAAGAGAGACAAAGATGGTCACTACATCCTTGTGAAGGGAACAATCCAAGAGGAAGAGATGACAATCCTAAATATATATGCACCAAATATGAAAGTCCCCAACTATACAAAACACATATCAATAGACATGAAAAACCAAGTAAGCACTAATACAATTGTAGTGGGGGACCTCAATAACCCACTATCACAAATAGACAGATCATCTAGACAAAAAATTAACAATGAAATTCTAGAACTGAACAAAGCTATTGAACCAATGGACCTAATAGATGTTTATAGAATGTTCTACCCCACAAAATCAGAATACACATTCTTTTCAGCGGCACACAGGTCATTTTCCAAATTAGACCACATGCTAGCTCATAGGACATGTCTAAGTAAATGTAAAAGAATTGAAGTTAACCCCTGTATATAATCAAACCATAGTTCAATAAAATTGGAAATCAATAGCATAAGAAACTGCAAAACCTCACAAACACATGGAAACAGAATAACACCTTCCTGAACAACCAATGGGTTGCAGAGAAAATTAAAGAAGAAATTAGACAGTTTCTACAAGTAAATGATAATGCCAGTACAACATACAGGAATCTACGGCACACAGTGAAAGCAGTTCTACTTGGGAAATTCATAGCAGTGAATGCCCATATTAGTAAAACAGAGAACTCAAATAAATAACCTAATGCAGAACCTCAAGCTCCTAGAAAAAGAAGAGCATAACAAACCCAAAGCTCATACAAGGGAGGAAATTATAAAGATGACAGCAGAAATCAATGCAATGGAGATTAAGAGAATGATACAAAAAATCAATGAATCAGAGTTGGTTTTTCAAATGAATAAATTAAATTCATAAACTTTTAGCCAACCTTATCAAAAAAAGGAAAGAAAAGGTGCAAATTCATGCAATTAAGAATGAAAAGGTGAAGTCATAACAGACCCAGCAGAAATCCAGAGGATCATCAATACCTACTTTGAGAACCTGTACTCTAATAAAATGGAAAACACAGAAGAGATGGACAGATTCCTAGATACATACTAATTGCCAATGTTAAATGAAGAAGATATGGAAATTCTAAACACCCCAATAACAACAGGTGAAATTGAAAATATAATAAAAACTTTACCAACAAAGAAAACCCCAGGTCCTGATGGCTTCACTGCTGAATTCTACAAGACATTTAAAGAAAAAGTATTGCCATTACTCTTTAAACTCATCAAGGAAATTGAAAGGGAAACAAGTCTTCCAAATTCATTCCTGGAAGCAAGTGTGACTTTGATTCCAAAACCAGGGAAAGACCCAACCCAAAAAGAGAACTACAGACCAATCTTCCTAATGAACATATATGCAAAATCCTCAACAAGACCCTGGCAAACAGAATACAAAGGGTCATCAAGAAGATCATATACCCTGACCAAGTCAGATTGATCCCAGGGATGCAAGAATGGCTTAATATACGTAAATCAAGAAATGTCCTACGCTATATTAACAGAGTCAAGTACAAAAACCATATCATCTCAGTAGATGCAGAAAAGGCATTTAACAATATTCAGTACCCATTCGTGATAAAAACTCTACAGAAAATTGGAATAGAAGGTCTTTATCTCAACCTGATTAAGGCTACCAATGAAAAATCAATAACCAACATCATACTAAATGGTCAAAAACTGAAAACTTTCACGCTAAAATCAAGAACAAGACAAGGATGCCCACTATCACCACTCCTGTTCAATATAGTTCTGGAAACATTAGCCACAGTAATTAGACAAGAGAAAGAAATAAAAGCAATAAAGATAGGAAAGGAAGAAGTTAAACTGTCATAATTTGCTGATGATATCATACTTTATGTAGAAGACCAAAAAACTCAGACAAAAGACTTCTAGACTTAATTGACAGATTCAGTAGAGTAGCTGGAAGTAAGGTCAACACTCAAAAAACAACAGCCTTCTTATACACAAATAACAGACTGAGAGAGAAATTAGTGAAACAATTACTTTTACAACAGCATCCAAAAAAAGAGAGAAATATCTAAGAATCAACCTAACAAAGGAAAGCAAAAGACCTCTAAACTGACAACTACAAAACTCGGAAAAAGGAGAACAAGGAGGATATAGAAAAATGGAAAGACATCCGTTGTTCCTGGGTAGGAGGAAGCAATATAGTGAAAATGGCCATACTTCCAAAACTACTATATAGATTCAATGCAATGCCAATTGAAATTCCAACAATATACTTCACAGAACTAGAGAAAACAAACCAAAAATTGATTTGGAACCAGAAGAGTCCTAGAATAGCAAAAGCAATTCTAAGCAACAGAGACATGGCTGGGGGCATCACAATCCCCAACTTGAAACTATACTACAAAGCCACTGTGATGAAAGCAGCATGGTACTGGCAAAGAAACAGACTCAAGGATCAGTGGAATGGATGAGAAGATGCAGAAACAACTCCAGACATACTCAGCCACCTCATCTTTGACAAAGGAGCCAACCATCCTCATTGGAGGAAAGATAGGCTATTTAATAAATGATGTTGAAAAAATTGGATTTCAACTTGCCAAAGATTAAAACTAGACCCATACCTATCACCATGCGCTAAACTAAGTTCGAAGTGGATTAAAGATCTAAATATTAAGACAGAAACTCTAAACTTGCTGGAAGATAAGTTATGCAGATCTCTTGAAGACATTGGTGTAGGAAAAGACTTTATGAACAAAATCTCAGTAGCACAAGAAGTAGCACAAAGAATCAATAACTGGGATCTCATCTTATTAAAAAGCTTCTGCACTGCAAGAGAAACCACCAAGAGAGCTAAGAGACAATCTACAATGCGGAAAAATATTTTAGCAGCTGTACCTTAGACAAAGGACTACTATCTAGAATATATAAGGAACTGAAAAAAATCAGACCCCCAAATTCAGAGACCCAATTCAAAAATGGGCATCTGAAATGAACAGACATTTCTCAGACAAAGAAGTAAAAGCAGCCAATAAATACATGAAAAATATTCAATATCACTGGTGATTCGAGAGATCCAGATGCAAGCAACACTGAGATTCCACCTCCCTCAAGAAAGAATAGCTTCTATCAAGAAATCAACCAATAACAAATGCTGGTGGGAGTGTGGGGAGAAGTGAACCCTTCTCCATTGTTGGTGGGAGTGCATACTGATGCAACCTCTCTGGAAATCAGCATGTAGATACCTCAAAGAACTAGAGCTAGAAGTCCCATTTGACCCAGCTATTCCCCTGATGGGTATCTTCCCAAAAGCATTAAAAGAATCATAAAACCATGATATATGTGCACCCATGTTTATAGCGGCACAGTTTGTAATAGCTAATGCTTGGAAACAGCCCAAGTGTCCATCAACTGGAAACTGGCTAAAGAGATTTGGTTCTTTTTTAAAATGGAGTACTACTCAGCCATAAAGAATGGGAAACTAGAGACACTTATAGCTAAATGGATGCATATTGAGGCCATACTCTTAAGTGAAATAAATAGGACACACATGTGTAAACCCAAATAGTTTCTCTAGTGTGAGAAACTGAAAGTGTAAATAAGGATTAAAATTATTAAAATGAATAATTGATAATTTGAAATAGGAAGAAAAGGTAAAAAGGGATAGGGGTAGTGGGAGGGGAAGGGGAAAGGAAAGAAGGGAAAGGAAAAATTATGAGAAAAAAATGGAAATAATATCTATGTAACTAGGGAAGGTTGGAGGAGGCTAAATCTGCACAGGTAATTGGGAAAAATAAGAACCAAGGTACATAATGTACAGGTACAAGCCCCTAATGATAAATGTAAATGTATTGTATACCTAAAATGTAACAATAGTAGAATTTTAGAAAAAAAATAATAAATTTTCAGCAAACTTCAAAAAAAAAATGAATGGGGAGAGAGAAATGCATAGATAAAAATATATAATTGTGAATGTAGATAGGTAGCTACATAGATAAAAGGAATATATAGGTATATTGAAATACATGTGTTAACATACATATGTGTGCATAAACATGTACAAATATTTAAGTTCTATTCACTGACGGTGTTAGAAGCAATGGTATCTCATTACCAACAACCACATTTAGTACCCAAATATGTATTTCTCAATGTCATTATCCAATAAAAGAAACCAGGACTCTGGAAGAATGACTGAAGCACATCAGGGAAGAGAAAGTACAGGATGACCCTGGAGCATCTTGCAGTGCCAGAAAGGAAGTGCTTTTAAAATTTGTGAGGGCCCGCAAAAAGACACAGGAGAGAAACTGAGAAACTGTCTCAGTTGCCAAAGTGAGAATGATTTGTACCGCAAAATAAAGCACAAGAGTATCAGATTGCAAACCAAAAAATAAAATAATTGTTCATGAGTCTATTCTGCTATATATATAAATGAAGAAATGAGAAAAGAAAAAATATTCTGTACAGGATAATTCTAGAAGTAAATATAAAAGAAATGAGAGAACTAAGAAATTATCATTACATTATCAGTTAACTGCTCTATACCAACTCCAAGGATCCTTAAAATCAGTGAGGTTTTAAAATAAAAGATGATATTTCCATAGCTTGAAGTTACCTCCTCAAAATATTTATATTAACTTCTACTGGTGATCTCTACATGTGTTTAGCTAAACATTTTAGAAGCAAATGTTATTCGAATATAGTAACTAGCCATCAATTACAATGCTTTTTGCACTGTTTTATTAGGGTATCAGTTTTGAGGTTTAATTGGTTTATTACATAAAATGGAACATAAGAAATAAATGGTAAACTGTTGATTAGTAAAAAGTTTATTTTTGTATTATTGTGCAGTATTTTAAAATAAATATCAACCTGTGAAGATGGTAAAGCAGAGGGTACACTTAATACCTTCTTCTGTACTTCTTGAAATATCTGTGTTAGTTTTCTATTCCTGAATAACAAATTACCATGGGTTTTGAGGATTCAAAACAAATCCATTTTTAAACTGAAAATTCTACATGTCAGTTACCAGTGGGCTCAGCTTAAGGTCTCACAGGCTGTAGTCAAGGTATCCAGCTCTTATCTGTAATCTTTGAGAGAAGAATCTGCTTCCAAAATCATTCAGGTTTTTGGCAGATTTCAGTTCCTTGAATTTATAAGTTGGAGCTCCTCTTTCTTAATCAAATGGTCTGTTCCATCTTTAAGCCAGCAAAGGTGCCTATAATTTTGTGACAAATGTCTTTTTTCCTCATCTGCTTCTGACTGGAGAAAACCTGACTCTTGAAAAGGGCCCTGTTGAATAGAATTTGCTCACTTCATCTCCTTGTCTTAAAATCAATTAACCTATATGACATAACCTGTTCATGGGAGTAATGTTTCATCCTATTCATAGATACAGGAAGATTTGGGGCAGGGTATTCTCAGAGAGCCATTTTAGAAATTCTGCTTTCCACAACAGCATGATTTTTAATCTTTTAAATTGTCCCTCTTATTCACTTTTTTTTTTTTCTGGTATCAGGGTTCTAATTCAGGACCTTGCACTTGCCAGGAAGGTACAGTGTCACTGAGCTACATCCCGGCCCTCTCATTCACTTTTGTTCCTACTGTGTGGCAGTTGGGATGGAGATAAAATTGTCCTCCATGAATAATAGGATCTTTTATTCATATCAAACAATATGGCCCATCACATTGTTTTCATCATTGGAGTAAACAGTCTTAGGTTGTGTCAGATGTGCTCTTATTTTGTAGAGATTTAAATGTGAAAAAACTATAAAAACAAGGATGTTCTAAACAAGGAATTTGGAGGGATCTCATTGTGAAATCAGATCACACATTAAAGTGGCAATAGGAAAGGAGTGAGAAAACAAGCTTTAATGCACATTCATGGAATTCTGTTATTTTTTATTTAGCAATCCCAAGTGTGCAGTAATCATCTTTGTGAACACCACTATTACGTATACACTGTTTAGCATGAGGAAAGACATTGGCATAGTAAGGCTGACTTGATAAGGCTCTGGGACATATTTCAGACAAGCTCTTCTGGGATTGTCAGCCATTTCTCTCTTGATTGCAAATGAGCTTGTATTTGCTAGCACCAACCCTTAGGGTTTAACTTGAGGTTCTTATATTGAAGTTAATTTGTTTTCTCTATTGTTTTTCACATCTAATTGACAGGACAGTTATTTTCTTATTGTGCTTCAGTTTCACCTGTTAGGAAGGAAGACTCCAGCAGAAATAACAAAGAATATCTTTTTAGGTGAGAACATCCCACATGATCTCTTTAACCTTGTTCCATCCTATTAACATGGTACAGTAGCAGGCTATAGACATACATTCCATATTATTTAAGTAAAATTTCCTATGGTTGTTCTGTTTGGATTGTAGCATATAGTGAGTACTAACAATTGAAGGATCGTAGATTAAAATAGAATTTTTGTGTGTAATATTCCTCAGGAAAAAATAGTTTTAACACAAGACTTGGCTCTTTTCTGTATGATATGGAAGCTGTTGATGCTCAGGTTATTCTTCCATGTATGTTTATATTTCTGAGTAATAAGCTAACCCTTAGCCATAGAGTCCTGAGGTGTTGAGAATTTACTCAGATAAGCACTTTGATTGATACTTGATGTATGTTGGGTTCTCTCGAGGGCAATAGAGTGTTTAGAAAATATAATGTAAATGCCCACTCATGAAGTAAAGTACAACAAATAAAATTCAAACATGAAGAAATATTCTTGTAGTATATGTTGGTTTAAATTTTACTGGTTAGCAAGAAATGTTATAAACTGTTCTTAAAAAATGAAAAGATGGTTAGGAACTCAAATTAGGGTAGAATGTAAATAAGAAATTAAAAATCCACTTCTAACAATAAGCATGTTGAAAACAATTATGAATTGTCAGGAGTGTGGATTTTGAATTTCAATTACATCCCCAGCCATTTTTATTTTTTACTTTGAGACAGGGACGTGTTAAATTACCTAGTATTGCCTTGAACTTGCAATCTGCCTACCTCAGCCTCTCAGATAGTTGCGATAATAAGCATATTCCACTGTGCTTGACAATACATACCTGACAATTCCGCTGCATTTGAATTGGGGTGTGTTTTAGTAAGGATCAATTTCTTTGGGGCAATTTTCTGTTTGTCTTTGCTAAATATCTAAGGGTGCTGATTTGGGGCCACTTGCTTCTGATAACCCAACTCACTCATCCACTAGTAGCCTTTAAGCCAGGTTCCAGGCTGTATGCTTTTTGTGGCCCCCCACCCCCGCCTAGATTTCTGGTCTCTTCCAGGTGCAGTCATTTTTGCTGATTCATGAACACAAGGCATTTTGACCTCGTGTCTTTGCTTTGTCACTTCCTCTGCTTGGAATAGTCTCTTTTTGCGTATATGCTTGACCAAATTCAGTATTTTCTTCAAGTTTTGGTTCAAATCTCACCTTCTTGGTGAGACTTACCTTGATACCATATTTAATTTCTATACCTTATTCTTGCACACTCAGTCTCTTTATTTCCCATCCCTTAATTCTGTTCTTTATTATTTCCCACAGTGTGAATCCCTTTTTTGATAGACTATTGTTTATTTTATGTTATTGTTTGATAGAATGTTTATTTTAGTTCATTATTAATCTTCAATCATCAAATTCATTGAAACTAGAATATAAGAAAGATGAGATCTGAAGGCAGGAATTTTTGTCTCCTTTGCTCCTTGTTAGATTCCAAATTTCTATGAATATATTAAACAGCAACTGCTTAATGCATATAGCACTTTAAAAACATGCTGGATACAGAAAAGAAGTATTCAACCTTGTCATCCTAAGAAACTTGCAGCTTTGCAAGAAAGGGAAGCATGATATGTGACACGATCACATATTGCCTATAGGTACATGGGAGACCCAACGTTGAGCGAAATGCAAGGAAGATGCAGCCCTAACATTGTGGAAAGGTTAATTAGCAGTCACATTTACAATTAGTTTAAAGCACTTTCTACTACTGTTATGTCAGTGTTGACATATGGGATGCTGTGGAGCCATGCCTAAGAGTGGAATGTTCGGAGAAGGATTTCCTAGGCAGGCAGACCTTGGAAATGAGCCGTCCAGTAGACAGATGAGCAAATAGTCTTTTAGCAAAAGTCTGAAGAAGAGAATTCCAGACAAGGGGAACAGCATTTGTGCTTATAGACTTCAGTGTCTTTGTATTCATTTCCATCTCGGTGCCTTACTTCCTGACTCTTGTCACTGATACCTTCTGCACTATCTGGCACAACTGCTCTTTAACAGAGGCCCCACCCTGTAGTCCTTAGATGTGTCTGTTCCAAGGACAGAGCCTGCTGGGGAAAACATACTCCTCATCCCCATGCATTCCAGCCACTACAGGAGTCTGAGTTTGTGATCCTTGGAAATCAATTTTTTTGTGATAAGGAGATTCTTTTGCTTTGCAGTATTTTGAACTTTCTTGAAGTTACTTCCATATGTCCCCTGTGAAAATGTGATAAAAAGTGCAGTATACTCACTTCGACACTAGCTTGTTCTTTTTAGCAGACACCAGTTAGTATAGCCATTCCACCTCAAGACTCTGTGATTTCAATTAATCATGGTCTCTGTAGGATTTATTTGTGTGAGCATATGTATATGCATATATACTTAACATAATATCCATATAATTTTATTTTTAAATTTAAAACAGTATATTTATAGCAAAATGAAAATGTTCTCCTTTGGGCTCATTAATACCTAGGAAAACAAACTGAAATTTGTTTTATATCCCACCAGGTGTAATATTGTGTAAACTTTTGTTCTTCTTGTTCTTAACTCACGAATAAAGATTGCTCTGGGTTGAAAGCAAAGTTAAGGGCTTAACAGGTATAGGATCAGTTAATTCTTACAACTCAGGGATAGATCTTAAGATCCATATTCTGCAGATGAGGAAGTGAAAAATCAGAGCCATTAAACAAAATTCCCCAAAGTGATACAGGTAGAATAATACAGAATTTAAATTTGAATCTGACATGTATAAGATCCATGTATCTCTTCTACTCTAGGCAGACAGGTCTATTTCTAAGTGCCTGTTAGCTAGTAGTTAACAACTCATTTTTGACCTTTAAGATACTTCTGTATTATTTATTATCTCATGTTTGCTTTGGAGGAAAAGAGAAGAAGGAGAATGTCTAATGATTATTATCTGCCTTTTCAGTGTATGTAGCAGTTGTTGAATATTTGATTTTTAGCTACTCGGTAGAAGACAAGGGCATTTGTGTGTGTGTGTGTGTGTGTGTGTGTGTGTGTGTGTGTTTTACATTTCTTCATTGGCATATGTAAGTGGAATTATTATATTGGTATTTGTTTTAAAGATTTAATGGTTCTATAGCAGTCTTCATTAATAAGATAATTTAATGTAGCTAATGCTAAGATATTTTGGTCCAGCATTTGTTTTAATTTTTTCTTTGCTATTTTGATATTACACTTTACTCACAATATTTAATTAGATTAAACTCAGCTCATTAACATGTTCTGCAAACTAATTGATTCTTAAAAAAAAGGCTTTGTTTTTTTGTCAACTCTTTGATGTCTTCAGAAGATTAAGTATCATTGCATCCTAAAGCTAATTATAGTACGAATGGAGTGGTGATAGTCATATGTCCAACATCTGAATGTAGATTGCCCATGGCTTTTAAAAAATAAAAATGTAATTTGAAGGTGCTATGAGTCATCACCATTAATTTCTGAGGTAGGTGCTTAGTCATTATAGGGCATACTGCTTGGTACCTTGGGGCACAAAAATAAGAGATTGTAAATTGTAATACTCTCTATGAAAGGTAACCCATTTTGTTTTAATTTGCATAAAGAAATTACATGGCAGTATAGAGAATTTAATATGTGGGATATCAAAATGAAATACAACAATTTTGCTGTAATATGGAAAATAACTCAGACCAGAAAAAATTGCATGCAATTGAAAAGTTACAGAAGAAGAAAAAGTTACAGAAGGTTAATTCAGCATGTACTGAAAATACTTGTTTCATAACTCAGTCAGTAATCATTTTTACTTCAAGATACCAAAATGTATTTAATTATGCTAATTTACATTTCATAAAAATAATACATTTTGATAGCCCTTTGTTCCTTACAAAGTCAGTTTCCACAATTCCCCCTAATTGCATTAATTTTTCATGAATGCTGGGTAAATATTCCTGTTACTTACTATAAAAATATCCCTAAAGTACTGATGACATTTCACAGAAGAAGTAATGAACATTCACCTCCCTTTTTGTAGAATACATGACTAATTTAGAACTATTTGGACAATTTCTTTTATATTTCACTAACATTTTATTAAGCACCTTTGAGATCCAGGTAGTACATATGTTTGAAAAATCAATATAAATAGAAAGAGGGTTAGAGGTGTAGATTAATGGTAGAGCACTTGTTTAATATGTACAAGACTCTTGGTTCTATCTTCAGCAAATAGATAGATAGATAGATAGATAGATAGATAGAATGAAAGATAGATACATAAATTTAGAGTATGAGAAACTTTGAAAATGTCATGCATATTATGAGAATGTATAGGAAAGTGCCTAATCCAAATTGAAGCTAGAAACAAATCTGGGAAGAAAACCTGACACCTAAATGAGTTAAGAGGACGATTAGGGCCTTTACCTGCAGTTCCTAAAAAGTGAGTAAGTTGTACAGGGTGAGTGAGTAAGCTATTTAAATGATGTAAGCATCTAAGTAATAAAGCCATGAAATGCTTTCATTAGCCAATTGGGGATGCTATGATAAAAGATACCATCAAAATGTAAAGACATATGGGGAAAATGTGGAGAATTTGATTTTCCCTAACAGGGAGACACCAGAGAAATTTAATAAAATTTCCAAATTGACTCAATCTTCCTTGTTATACTTAGTTTAAAGAAATGACAGCTTAAGAAAAGACACTAGAAAAAAGAAAACACACTAGAAAATGAGTGAAATGGTACAAGTTTGTTCTGCACAGATAATTATGGAATTCTGTAGTTATAGAGAATGCTTTCAAAGAGAATCTGTTTATGAAGTTATAACATAATTTCACTATTCTCTTAGTTTGTCTTTCACTTGTGGTTACATGTACTAGTGTAGACTCCTCATTTGTACAAAATGGAGAGCAAAATGGTGGAAAATTTGGCAAATCTTAGAACAATACTCCTTCAAATTGCACTGAAAGTTGTAGATTTATAATGAGTCACTTTTAGTAGACCAATGTGATTAATTTATAAGAATCTAGGTCAACCAAGAGATTTTCCTCCTGTTAAGTCTTGGACCACTCTCTCTCTGAACGTCATTTTCTAACTGTGATAGAGGGTCACAGTGTTTTCTATAAGCCTATTAATGTGGATGAACTTTTCTCATTTTTTTCCTTAAATTACATTTTTTTTCTTTAAATGTAATCTTGGGAGATGTAACATACTGGTGGTCAAAGTAGAGGAGTTGGGTGCGCGATGTGTATAGGAAATAAAAGAGGTAGATCACAGAGGATTCAAAGAATAAACTCAGTCCATGTCAGTTTTTTTTGCCAGATCAAAGTAAAAATTGATACAGGGTCAGCCTTAAGATAGTAGTTCTTATAATGACATGAATATTAAGTGGCTTCCTTTCAAAAGACTTGATGTATATAAGTCAGTCTTGCCACCTAATAGTCATGCTGTCCCAGTTTTATCATCTTTAATGAGCCTCCTTTTTCTCATTGGGAGAAATAAAGATATAGACACTTCCTTCACAGGTAGAGAATTAAGCAGGGTAATGGTAGCAGTACAATAGGCACAGTGTTTGACATATGGCTGCTACTTCTGCTCCTCTAGATTTAATTATTATTTATTTTATTATGTTAATGCTTCCAGTGTTCACAAATAACAAGAGAAAAAGAAGACCTTCAAGAAATTAGGTGATCCCAAAATAGCAGTGGCACCTTCCAGTTTGAGCCCTGCTTCAAGATTGTGGACTGCTAGTGAATGCAGTGAGGCCAGGGCATCCTGTTCCGTGGAGTATTGCCAGCCTTCTCTGGGCACAGTGAACACAGTTCCATGTAAAGAGACAGCACAGGCATCCCCTTAGGTGTGGTGGCACAGAAAAGCTGGTTAATGTATTTCAGATTCTATGTAGGGAAGAGTTAGCATGAATACTGAATCAGTAGAAACATAGACTACTTTCCATTAGCACTAATGGATCATATGTAAACAGAAACATTCGCCTAACTCTGCCATAATAGAGGAGGTGTGTTTGTCACCTGTCGCAGTAGATTTAATGCATGGTCTCTAGAAGTGAAACAATACTTTTGCTTGTTTTTCTGCAATCTTAGCTCACCTTTGCAGCATACTAAACAGTTAGGATTCCACGACATTAGTGTTGATCCAAAATCAGCCAAGAGGAACCCCACCTGAGCAGAACTCTATGACTTTGTACAAAATCCTGTTAACTGAATGAAGTCTTCCTTTACTCCTCTAAGAGGAAACAGAAACACCTGTCACCAAGAAACTACCATTTTACATGAAATTATGTAAAAAATGAGCATGTTTTTCTATGACAATTTGTTAAAATTGTTTTTCTAGTTGCACGTAGTCTATAGTGTTGAAATTTTCAGATCACCTTACTTCATTTTAATTTTTCCAATGTCTTATTTATATCTACTTTAGTCCTAACTGAGATTTTACCAAAACAAATGAAAGATTAAGCTTCTTTTGTAAAGAAACACCTCTTTAAGTAAATGAAGTTTTAACGCTGCTTTCACTTCTTTTTAATTTTTAGTGTTTACGCTTTGTCACTCAGAACATATTCACTCAGGTTATCTAAATAGCTTTTATTAAAGTTTCTGTTGTCAAGGCAATTTGAGGATATATGCAAATAATCTTAGAGGATTTGGATGTTCATATACATGTCATTTATGTTGATGAATGTGTCTCCTTAGCTTAGTTTTAATTTTCAGAATTTATTGCATATCCCAGCATTTTGAGAATACTTCTAAAAAGGGATAAAATACACAAGCAGATTTCTGCCTTAATCTGACAATATAATAGAGCTTTTAAAATCTACTGATAGACATCTAACATTGCCCATACCTTGTAGATAGGTTTTCAATTTATATTTCACTGGCACCATATTGTCTGGCCTGAAAAATATCTAAGAACATGAAATATATATAATATATGTATATTATACATATACAATATATATACATATATTATATGCACATTATATACATGTTATATATAATATATATTATATGTATATATTTCATGTATAATTCATTTTCCACACAGGGATCTCTGTTGAGCCAGGGCATCAGAATGCTGTTTCCCTACATGTGTATTGCATGGAGCCTTCTTTCAAATCCTACTCATGCCACATAGATTTACATTAACACTGAGGAAGAGTAAGTTCAATTTTCCAGTAATACAGTGCACTTAGGAACAACAGTAATAAGAGTAATCAACATTTAATAAATTCTTACTGGGCCAAATGCTTCTATAAATAATTTATATGTATGGACTCATTTAGCCTTCAGAAGAACCTATGAGTTAGATAGTCATTTTGTCAACAAGGTAGCTGAGGCTCAGAGAGGTTAACGTATCTTGCCTAAGGTCTCCTAACAAGTAGCATCTAGAGTCAGAATTAAATTGACATGATAGTACTAGTATGATATTGTGACTATTATGAATTACCCCATATGTAAATGATTAAAAGATAGGATTTTATTACCATACAGTAATGGAGGTTAAAAGTCTGAAACAGTCTCATTAGTCTAAAATCTAAGTGTTAGCAGAGCTCAATTCTTCTCTGGAAAATTTAGGTAAGAATCCATCATCTTGCCTTTTACAGCTTCTCAAGGCTTCCAAAGTCCTTCCCTCCTGTCCTCCTTCCATATTTAAAGGCAGCAATGGCTGAGTCTTTCTAATATCACAGTTCTCTAGTGTTCTCTCTTTTCTCTCCCCCATCTACTTTAAAAAATCCTTGTGATGACACTGGATAACTCAGGATAACTAGATAACTCATTTAGGTTAGCTGACTCAAAGTGTTATTTCATCTGCAACTTCATACTGCCTCTTTGTAACATGTATATGCATGGCTTCTGGAAATAAGGATAAGGAGATCTTTGGGAGGTCTTTATTCAGCTTACTACAAGTTCATTTAATTACCTCAGGACCTTTCTTCAATCTATCTTTGTGATTACACACAGGCTGCTTGCAGTGTCTCCAATATATTGTGGGTACATGGTAGAAGTCACTGGTTTCAGATGGGAAGTAAAACTTGAGACCAAGATTTTCATAAAAATGATTTATTTGAGAAATATTGCCAGGAAAAATGCATAGGGGACTGAGGAAGTGGGACAAAAGAGAGGTGGGGAGCCAAATAAGGATATGAAATCAAGCAAAGCTGCATGGAATTTGATTTTGATTCAGTCTTGCACGGCAGGCCCTGATAACATCTCAGAGTTTCACTGTACTGATCAGGGCAAAACGACTGGAATATTTATACTCTTACACTTCAGTTATTGATTAAACACTTCCTCTCTACATGAATACAAGGCATTTTTTGCTGTCTTTATAGAGGAAGAGAGCTCTAGCCTAAGGGCATCTCGCACAATTAGATCCACCTTTGGGTTTCTAGAAGTAAAAGGCACATCGTGAAAAAATGTGCTCTACTATAGTAAAAGGGGCCCACAGGGCCACAGTGTCTGCTATGGTATTAAACTGCTTCTGCCCCATACTTAACTTTTCATATCATATTATACATTATGGAAAGACACCAACACCAACTACTCTGTATTTGGTGGTAGAAAAGGAGGCTACAAAAATGATTACAGAACTCAGCTGTCTATCAATTATTTATTCATAGAATCCTGTAAAAATACTGATTTGTAATATATGTCTTTGCTAAGTGTGCTGCATAAGAATAGCCCTTTGTTTAAAGCTATCAATATACCTTATTTCTTTGTGAACCTTGAGGGTTTACAATTTTATCTATTCCTATATTATGTATTCTTTAATTTATGAGACTTTTTCAAAATCTGACCAAACAAATACACATCAGTCTTTTTGGAATTTGATTATTCTATCTACCTGTGAATTTTTTGATTTTCATAATCCAGCAATAAATTTGTAATAGTTTTATTTACTTTTGAGGAAGAATATGGAGAACTAAATATGTTTTCAATTTTAATTGACTTGAGGTTGGATTCACTTTCATTTGATTTGTATTGATATATATAACACATATTTAATTATATAATAAATACAATAGATAAGTGACAAAGACCACACCAATTCTATTTTAATAATCAGTGAAAAGAATGCTTTTCTCATTCACATGTTCCTAAAATCTTTTTCTTTACCCACCCCCATGCCAGGCATCGAACTCAGGACCTTACACTTGTCAGGCAGGCACCACGCCGGTGAGCTTCATCCAGCCCTGTTCCTAAAATCTTAAAAGGAAGGAGTCATCAAATTTATATTCAAAATAGATGATTGTTTCTTTGTTTAGTGAAGTTGATAGAAAACAGCTTTCCTTTATTACCAACTGGAAGAAACACACATCTTGATCTAAGTTGTCTCTAATTCCAGAAGGAAAGCAGAAATTATGATGCCTGTAAAAATACTCCAAGTTGTGGGTTTTGGTTGCTGGCTTACTTGTATTTTATAATTACTTCATCTTGAATATATTATCAAGAAGTTGATGCGAAGTACATTTGATCGATTTGAAATTTAAGGACCTGTGTGAATGATGAGATAATGTTCCTGAATTGTCATCTGAATTAGGCTATTATGTTGCTGAGTTATTTTTGGCTTGGTAGCACATAGCAGTATCCCAAGCCAGGACCACAAGGGAGGACAGAATGGAGACCTTAGTTTCTCTTTGCAATCATCCAGAGAAGTGAATTTGCACTTTGTTTCTTTTAGTGCTTATTTTTAAAACAGCAATGAAATAACAGAGTCTCCATAAAATTCATAGGTATTTAATGAAGTATCTCCAGGTGTCCAGCATTAAATCTTGCATGTTGGAGATATTAAAAAAGGAAAGAAAAAAAAACTGTTCAACATAACTTTTTTCATGATCACAGCTATTAGAACACAAGGCACTCAGTTAAATTAGAATTTGAAGTAAATGATATACAGGCTTTTCTTTCTAAAATATAAGTATGTATCTTGAAATATTTGCTAAATCTGTAATTTTACATGGTACATCTGGCAGTCCTCTACTCCAGAACTCCACTAATTGGTGATGAAATAATTTGCATTGTATTAAATCTTTAAGGAGCAGTGTAAGATAACAGGTAAGCAAGTTCTAGATTGTGTGTAGTTTACACTAGGACTTCCTAATTTGTTCCTACGGTGGCACAGATTATAGATGACCCTCATGAGGAAGATTGTGATCTGAAGTATAAATTTTGAGCTACGGTGGTTTTTGATTGTTTTTTTCTAGTTGTTTTTGTAAGAAAGTCAGTTGTAGATGGGGATATAGCTCCGTGGCAGAGTACTTGCCTGGCATAATTGAAGCCCTACATTCAATCCATAGCTGTACAAAGAAACAAAAGAAAGCAAATTGTAATGACAAGTAGGCAGAGTGATTTTATTGTAGGAATGATTCTGAAGCTATTGTAGACTGTATTTTCATTTTAAATAAATTATTCAAAGGCACCCTTAACTATTGTCAGTAACAAGTTACTTGCACAGCTGATTTTGTTGTTTTAATGTGTGTATATAATTAGGAAGCCTTGCTTTTTCTTTAAAATGTCATAGGATGCTGCAATTCCCTTCACATTTAATGAGAAAGAGGAGATTTGGAGAAAGTTTCATTGGAGAGGTTGGATTTGAATGAGTTTTTTAAGCATAATGAAGATGCATTTAAGTAGTGGAATATAATAATCTTATAATGGATACACAAGTGTAAACATTTCCCAGAGAACAGAAGGAGTAGAACAACATTCTATCTAGAAGTAGAAATATCTTTGCACCTTCAAGTAATTGTAAATCTATAGAAGAGTTTCCTCAAAAGTCCTGTTTAACAAAATAGTGGATTTTAGACAACTATCTAAAACATGGGGAAAGGCACAGCTATAGTCTTCTGTTCTCCTGTATATTAATTGCTAAACAGTAGCCAAGAAACTACAATCATAGTGAACTCTAAAGTGTTAATTTAAATACTGTGAATCCTCAAATGACTTTGAGAGATTGAGAAATGACATTTTTTTACATAGAGCATATACATAATGGCAGTCATTTAGAAAACTTTTCTCACCTTTACAATGTTTAAAATATTTATAATATGAACAAGATTATTACATTTTTTCTGAAATAATCTCTAAATAATTACTTGAACTTTTTGAATGTTGCCTTTTCTCTCTTGTCTCAATCTTCTAAATGGATTACCTGGAAAATATTGAACAAATCTTAAAAAGAATGTTCTGGAAATTCTTAATATATAAGACAAGAAAGCTCAGGTACTTTTGTGCCATGGATCTTCATTATCCATATGGCATTCTCCAATGTTTCCATTGTGTATTTTCAGCTCAGAAATTTTGCTACTTAACTGCTTTAATCTCAGTTTGGAGACCATCAGTTGGATCTCAGATATGATTTCCATTGTGAAATATTGTTGTAATAATTACTTCAGCTGTAATGTTAAAGTGTATGTTAAAATGTTTCATGTAATCGTCTTATACAATGTAGCACAGATCTAAATTGTTGGTAATATCTGATTTCCATTAGTTCTTTGAGGATGTCTTCATTTTTAAAAGTTATACACATACCAACTAAATATTAATCTCATTTTACAAAGGGAAATGAAAGCCCAGAGAGATAAATGACAGTCTGATATTTCAGAAATCGTGTGGAGAGGAGTAAATGTTGACTCCAGTTTTACTGGTGCCATATGTGTTTCATCTCCTATTCCATTCTTGTGTCTTTAAACCCTTCAAAAGGATTTAAGACATTAAGATGTCCATTAGCACATTGAGATTGCAGTAAGGAAGCTATGTATGTTTCAGAAGTGACAGCTGTTAGTCTGTATGATAGTTGGTAAAATAACCTGGTGAGATGCCCTTGAGTTGGCAAATGGTCTTGTAGCCATCCCTTCCTGGCGCTCTGTGGTGTGCCCCATGATGTCAGACAGGAGGCCCATCCATGTTTCATCTTTGAACAATGATCTGGCCAAATGCATAGGTGTGGCCTGCTGAGGAATTGGTCCAAGTATCATTGCCCAAGTAGATCACTTTTTGTTTTGTCATGTGTAATGTGGCCAATCATTTCAGTGTACAGTAAATAATCAAGGCAAAAAACAACTAACCTATTTCTCTTCTGATGTTGTTCACTAAATCATTCTAAGTTTATAACCAAGCACTCTTCTATTTTACAGAGTATAGTTTATTACTATAAAAATCTGCTTTTTGAAAATGTACTATACCTAATCCATTAATGTAGCTATTATAATGATATGAAGAATATCTAAGGTAAATTTTTATATTAATTTTAAGGAACAAGAATAATATTAGTAAGGTTGTGTCTCAACCTTATATTCAGAAATTTATCACAAATCTGAATACCATCACACATTTTACACAACACACCATAGTTGCTGGTGATCTCCATAGTATTTTAGAACACCTCTATTTTTTTTCAAATCATACACAGCATGATATCTAAATATTACACTCATTTTGTAAAGGGAGATGAAACTCAGAGAGGTTAAATGGGAGCTGGTGTCTCGCAAACAGAGAGAAATAAATGTTGCCTTCAGTTTTATTGGTCCTATGTATATTTCTTCTCAAATTCCCTCCTCCTCTTTCAAAACTTAAAACGGATTTAAGGTGCTAAAATGTCCATTAGTACAGTGAAATTATACCAAGGAAACCATGGATATGCTAAAAACAGCAGCATAATCTGCTCTGAAAAATCCATTTTATCTTCTAAAGGTGGGTCACGGGAGTTATGCTTCTCAGCAAACAATACAAAGAGAAAAGAGTTTCACCACATGCAACACATTATCCATAATGCATGTAGAGACTGACCACTCCACAGAATCATATCTACCCACATTGCTGGGACCACCCTGAAACCGTCATTTCATCTTAGCTGCAAGTGTTACTGGTTCATGTAAACAATCATTCATAGACCTGCATGTTCCATAACTGCGTGGTTTGCTATCCCCTTTTTCTTTCTTTCTTTCTTTTTTTCTTTTGAGACAGAATCTTATTTATTATGTAGTTCCTGCTGGCTCAAGCTCCCAGTGATCCTTTTGCCCCAGCCTCCCAAGTGCTGGGATTATAGGCTTGAGTCACCACACTCGGCTGCCATCCTCTCTTGAAAGTGAAATTATGTAAATCAGGTGCCCATATACAAGTGTGTTCTATTGAATGGACAAAGTAACTAAGCATGGCAAAGAAATATGCGCTAATGCTAATAAGTGCTAGAATTGCCCCAGGGGTCTTCTTTTAGATCATCTCATTGAACTTTTATCACCATGCAATGTAGACTTTTTAGTTCTAATTTTACAGGTGAGTACACTTGGACTCATTGAGGTCAAATAATTCATTTATCTTACATAACTAGCAAGGTCCAAAACTGTGCTGCACTCTTCTAACCACACTTCTTGCATCGCACAAGATGTGCAGAAAATTACAGATGGAAGAGGGAAAAAGTGATAGAAAGCTATTTCAGAGAAGCAATCTTAGATGCATATTTTTAAATTAAAAATCTATATAGAGCAGGTGGCATAGTGCCTAACACATACTAAATGCACAAAAATATCAGCTATTACACTAACATGTTTAAACCATTTTTTTCTTCCTTGGCAATGTAATGACAGCTTTCATTGACATTCTTACTCCAGATTATAGGGTTTACAGATAACAAAACATGGTCTATATTGTGTATTTCTATCATTAAAATCTCTTAGACATGATGGTAGTGATCTGTTTTGTACCCATTTGATTTCTTTGGCTCTAATAGAAAATTTAACTGTAATTCCGGAAATGAACATCTGACAGATGATCATTGTTAGGTATGTGAATCGGAATGTTTTTATCCTAGCTAATTTTAGGCTTTCTTGAGAAATAAATAGTTTTTTCTTGAGGATCAAGGTGAAATGCCTCCATGCTGCAAAGTTTCCTGGAGACACTTTATGCAGTGTTATTTGACAGTTCACTACTTAATGTCTTATGCTAAGTAGTTTGTATTTTTCTTTAGGTTGTTCTATCATCTGGCTTCTGCCTCTTTTCTAGCCTGATGTTTCATTACCCTCTGATTTTTACTTTTGTGCAACAAAAACAAAGAAGTGTTTGTGATTTCTTCCCTTATTCTCAGCTCTCTGCTTATCCTCACAGAAAACTTTCTGCCAAAATTCTTACCCACTTCTTGCTCAATTCTGTCCCTTAACTTGCTTGAGTAACCCTTTACTTTTAAAAATTCAATACAACCATAAGTTTTTCCAGGAAGGCTATCACTAAAGCTCTCCTCAACAAGATAGCACCATCTGCTCTTATCTGTGTTTGTGCCATACCAGTACACTTTATTTTAGCTAAATTACTTTTTTTATAATTATCTGGGTCTTCTGAATTTATCTTCTTCACTGCTCTCCACATAGATACATATATTATGGGTAAGGAATCTAAGGTCCTAAATAAGTTCATCAGAGAAACTAATAATCCCTGACACAGTACAGTGTGTGTCCTTTCAACATATTTTGTATTGGTTCACATACCTGCATGATTGTCTACAGTGTTCTATGCTTTTCGCGTGTGTAGTTCTTATTGGCTATTGTTGAGAAGCTCTACTGAGACAGACTACCTGTGTAATCAAAAGGTCATGAATCTTGAGGAATTCCTTCTTTGGTCTTTCTTCATCTTCTCTTTGAACTGTAAGTGATCTCCTCATATCTGGTTTCTTCTTACATAGTGCTTAACATTGTCAGAAAACTCATTTTAAAGCTTGTGACCATGTTACCTGCATACCCTTAATAAATAAAGTGTTCAAATATCACAGCCTAGTGCTCTCTTCGTGCTCCAATCTGGTCCCAGACGACCTTTCTGACTGAGTCTTCTGTAGTCCCTCAATTATCTTGATTTCAGTGAAACAACACATGCCATCATTCACGCCACTTCCTCTATTTATAACACTTTGCTTTATATTCACTACAAAACCCCATGCTATTAATATTTTAAGACCTGGTTAATGTTTCCCCTTTCACATAGCCATTCTTAAGATGTCTATCTATATGCAATTTCTTCTTTTCCATCAAGATATTTTTATATGCACTTAGTTTATGGAATTTGTAACATAACTTGCTTGTATTATAATTATTTTTGTGCTTTTGAATAAACTGGAGCTTTATTTCTTTCCAACTGGAAAATGGAGGTATGTATCTATATTATATGTATAATTTGGTTATAAATATCAAATCCTAACTTATGTTAGTATAACCCATAAAGGATCCACATTGGATATGTGTGAGGTATCTTACAGACCCAAGGCTGGTGAGATTCTTTGCCCCTGTCAAAATTTATAACAAGCACCAAAAAAATCCATTAAAAACAAGTAAAATTTTTCCTGTCATGCTACTTTTTCTTTCCATACCTCTCTGGGGTTTTGTTTGTTTGTTTTGTTGTTGTTGTTATTGTTTGCTGCAGAACTGTTTCTTTGCCTTTTCTGTCCATATGGTAATCAGAACCCTTAAATTTTCACTTGTGCTCAGGTAAAAGTGCCTCTGATTCCCAGTTAGACCTAAACGGAATCTGATTCTCTAACTTGGTCAGGGCTGTTTAGCTCCAAGCAGGCATGAGCATCAGAGCCTAGTGCAAGGAAAGGAGTCATCAAAGGCTTATCTTAGTAGACTTGGAGAATAGCACATTTTTAGAGAATTTTGATTATGGTGATCTGAGACACCATTGTAAAAATACTTCATTACCTTGATTATTGTGAGAATTAAACATGTCATTTTGTGGTACAAGAAGCATACAATGTGGTATCTAGAGTCAGACAACCTGGATTTGAATCTCTCCTCTGCCATTCATTAGCTTTGTGGTCTTAAGAAAACTGTTTAACCTCAGTTTACCTTGATTTTGCCTGTTGAAGTGGGAAAGCATAATAGTAACTAAATCTTAGAGTTATTTTGGAAATTATTAATTCAAACGTGGAAACCCCTGTTACAGAAACTAGCACATGTGATCACTCAATAAGTATCACTTATTGTTAGCCAAAATTTCTTTCCTTTCCTTTTTTTGTGGTACTATGACTAGAATCCCAGGCCTTTACAGTGAGTTACATCCTCCGTCCATTTTGATTTTTTATGTTGAGATGGGTTTCCAGTAAGTCACTGAGTTGCCGAGGATGGGCTCAAACATGGATTACTCCTGCCTTAGCCTCCAGAGTGCTAGGATTACAGCCCTGTGTGGCCACGCTCAGTTAAAATTTCTATAGTTGTGGGCTGGGGATTTAGCTCAGTGGTTTCGCCGCCTGCTGCGCAAGCCAAGGACCCGAGTTCAATCCCCAGCATCAAAACAAAACAAAACAAAATAAAAAACAAAAAAAAATTTCTATAGTTGTTAATATGACATGAGATAAAGGTTTGTTTCTCATCTCCTGTATTGTCTTTGTTAAACTATAAAGTTTATTGAGAGTGAGGACTGTGCATGATATATCACTGTTTGTCATAGTACTTTAACATGGGTTTTTATACATTTTAGTAAATGGATGGATAAATGGATGGATAAATGGATGGATGGAAAGATGGACTCAAGAAGGGAGAAAGAAAGGGAAGGAGACAGGGAAGAAGGGAGGGAAACAGTGAGGGACAAGCAGAGAGAAGAGTTGGAGAGAAGGAAAATCTAACCTTTCACATGCATCTGATTAAGAAACGTTTGGGCTGATTTGCTCATAAAGAATATCTGCCCACAATCTTAAGGGTAGTTTAAGGAAAATAGCATACCAAGTATCTGATAGAGTGATAAGACTGAATGTACTCTGCTTTACAAATTACTTCATAGCTATGACTATCAGGTAGTGATATATGAGATTTCTCAAGTTTGTGATTAAAACGAAGGATGGTAACTGATGGCCTCAGGCCTTGTGCTATAGCTATGTATAATTAAAATCACTGCATACCTTAATTTAGATTATTAAAAGTTTCACTAAGACATTATGTAATTATCAGATCATTTGCTGTGTGATCTTTAAAAGTCTATCAAGCGGTATGAGGTTTCATTAAATCACAATTGTATTTACTGAGCATTTTCTTTTGAGACATTGCAGATATGCAGTATGCAAAAATTATTGTTGAATTACTAATTAACTGCAGTGTAGATTCCTTTTTTTTGAGGCAAGGTCCTCCTTTGTAGTTCAGGTTGGCCCTAAACTCACTATGCAGTCCAGGCAGATCCTCCTTCCTCAGCCTCCTAGATTCTGGGATTACAGGCTTGTGCCACCGCATCCAGCTGATTCCATTGTTCTTACTGCTGGGACAACATTAAGTAAACATCTGGACCTAATTAGGTCATCTTCCCTTGGAAAGTATAAGCATGAAGCTACAAGAATAGAAGGGAGTAGCAGACAAGTACTTTTTGTCTAACAGTGGACTTATGGTTAGATAAATATGAGATTTGGTCTATACTGCTATTTAGCAAAGATGAATCAAATACGACTTATTAGAATCCCACTCTTTGGGCACAGCCATGAATTTGGCAGAGAGTTAATTTCCATGGTTAGAAAATACCATAGAACAATTAGAATAAGATACATAGACATTGGAACAGATAAATCTGGATTGAAATCCAGATCTAATGCTTTTTAGCTATATGACTCCAGTGAGTCCTTGGAACTTTGAGAGCTTCAGTTTCATCACTTATTCAGAGATAGGCAATTTCCCTAAAGAGCCAGTCAGTAAATATTCTTTATACTTTATGTATAAGATATAGTTTATATCATATATCCCATTTTGCTTTCACCTCCCTAAACAACCCTATAAAAATGTAAGAAACTTCCTAGCTTGAAAGCTTTTCAAAAACAGGTGGCTCGATAGTTTTGTCTCAGGAACTTAATTTGTTGACTCCCTGTGATTATACAATGAAGAGATTTCACATTTACACTGCAAATACCAGGTGCTGAAAAGTGCTCAGTAATTGTTAGTTCTCCCAAGTATCAATGAAGCTGAAACTTTTGGTCCATCTTGACTCTGCTACTGATGTTTTCAAAATGACTGTGCGTTGTTACCATACATGCTTCATGATTGTCAGCTATGAATTCAAAGTAACAATCTATGGCTTTTGCTATCGGCCTTCTCAGTATGCCCAATAGAGCAGGTGCTCAGTTATGTATTTCTTGCTGATAGAAAGAGAAATAATGTACCAGCATTTCAACATGCATAGAACAGTGGCTCCGAGTGGAGCTTAGTATGTAAGATACAAAGTAGATATGCAGTCAATTATGCAGGACCCACAACATAAAAGGCAACTAAAGAATAGCTTTCAAATGTCTTATATCTGCCTACTACTGTCCTGAAAATTGAAATATATGGAATAGAGGCAACCAGGAGAGCAGTTGGCTAGAAGGGAAAGGATGGCTTCTTGGTGGCACTAATACTATCACCACTGACTTTCTATAGTTTTCTTCTTACAATTATCAAGGAAGAACTTCTTTGTTTTCCCTAGCAATTACCTTTAGTCTCTAAAAATGAAAGAGAAAACAAAGTAATAGACACAGAAAACTGGAGAACATATTGGCCACATGTTGCCTCTTACTAGTTGAGATTTTTGTTCTCATTGCCAGAGATTTTCATAATGGTTTAACCATGTGCTAAAGCAATCTGCTGACATTTTAGACATCCGTATAGTTGTTTATAATTTCTACTCTCCCAGCCTCACTAGTCTAATTTTTCTCTCCTTCCCTACTTACTCTCAGGGTTCCAGCCATTATAAATCACGTGTTATTCTCTATTGACAGTGTATTCTTATACTTTCTTCCAAGCTGTTGCTGGTGGTATGACCTTCCCTTTTTCTGCTGACTAATTCCTACATATGTGCCAGTTCTTATTTAATCTTATCACCTGTTATTGTGCTTTCCAGATCCTCTCCGCCATGGACCCATTCCCCTCCCCAATCTATCTCCCAGTCAGGGTTGGGACGTTGCCTTGAGATTCAGCATTGCTCTGTTCAGTCCTCTAACTGACTCGGATAACACTGCACTGACAGTCAGTCACATGTTTTACCTACTGGACTGTAAACTCTTGAAGAGCAGTGACTTTGTCATTTACCTCTATGTATACCCAAACCTAAAACTACTGACTCAGGATATCTCTTCAGAAACTTTGTCTATGGTAGCCAAATAAAATATAGGACATCTGGCTAAATTTGCATTTAGATAAATAATACATGGTTTTTACTCTGAGTATGTCATTACATGACACACACTTATACTAAGAAAGTAATTATTACCTATCTGAAATTCAGATTATAAATTGGATATCTGAACCTACACGAAGTAATTCTTGAATCTGCTCTTCTAACTACTGTGTTCTACTCTCTCATTGAGAAGATTTAGTGTTATTTAATAACTGTGGTTAATGTACCATATGTAATTAAATTATGAAAAATCATTATTAAGAGAAAAATCTATTTTTCAATGACTAGTGGAAATATTAAAAAGAGACTCTTAAGGCAATATTAAATGTAAGCATTAATTATCACAAACATACAGAGGTATTCAGGTGAAATATATATTTGTACACAAAGGTAACAGCCTTTTTAAAAGATCCGAATGCCACCCTCACAGTTGCTAAGGATGTGAAGAAGCATATGTCCTTGCTGAAAAAATATCTTCCTTAGTTTGTCATCTAGTTCCTGTGATTGCTGCCTGTGGAACCAGGGCAAAAGGCAATGGTGTAAGTGACACTGGAGGATAATATGTCAAATGTTTTTACTTGCTCTACCCACTGAACTACTGTCTCCCGAGTGTAATCAGGCAGCACCAGCCTAAGTTAGCTCTATCTCTGATAGCTGGGGAAGATGTTGGTGTGATGGGGGAGAGGTCGCCCAGGGATGGACAGAGGGATAACCATGTAGTTCACATCGAATGACTTCAGGGACTGTAAAAGAGCCCACTGCTCTTTTAGCCAGAAATTATTTATGAGTCAATTGCTGTTATTTGATGTATGTATTTTTTTTTCAGAAAATAATTATTTCATGGCACATAATTCAAATATATCACATAAAATTCAAAAACTACAAAAATATTTCTTCCTGCTTGTTCTGTGTTTTAATTACAATGCTCTTTTTTCAGGAATAACTACTTGTGATGTAAGGCATCTAGAAAACATCTATGCATTTTAATATCTTCTAATCCCTGTGTGTCTTTTTGTGTTTTTTACATAAAGACAGCATATATACATGACACTATAGCTTTTTTCATTTAAGATATCCAACATACCATATACATGCAGGCTTTCTTCAGTTTTTACAATGGTTTTAAAACATCCCTATTTATTATTTTACAATAATGCAGTTAATCTCACATTGATGAATATTTACATTATTTTCAATGTTATTACTATACATAATGGTGTAGGAATGTCCTTTTAATGTCATAATTTTCTTAAAGTGTGAGTGCATATCAAGGATAAATAACTGTAACAAAAATTTAATAAATAGTACGGAACTATCTCTATAAAAGACGTACTAAATTGTAATTCTACCAACAGTGTAATTCACATGCTTTTACATTCTTCTCACTGTATGTGAAATATTGTATATGTACTTAAGTTTAGAGACTATTTTTCTTTCCATATCTATGAACAATCTGTTTATGTCTTTTGCTCATTTTTATACAGTGTGTTCTTCATTATATTTTTATCAACTTGTAGAAACTTTTGACATAGTGAATAAATTAGCCTTTGGATATTTAAATATTTAAGCTGCAAATATTTTAGAATCATTTAAATGAATAAATAGCTATATGTAAAACATTGATATTAAATATTTTAAGATCATTTCAGTGCTCATAGAGCTATATAAACAGGTGCCTGAAAGGTAGGGAAAGTCTAATGTGTCAAAATTCTTGGTAAATATTGATTGGTGTGTTCAATAAATCAAATGCCTGGTTTGCTTTTTTCAAATGAATGCCAATTGTAGGATTTTCAATTATATGCAGTAATTTGGATTCAATACATTTTATTCAGAATGGATATAACTTTCCTTTCTTTACCAATATTAAATAGTTTCTTCTGTTTGTCTTTGATTCAAACTTAATCTTCTGTTGGGGTGAGATTATACTATATTATATGTATTAAATTCTAAAATTACTAAAGAATTTTGTTTAGAGAGATATCTCTTTATTCAAGGTGAGAAAAATAGGAAGTATTTGAAGAGCAAGTACAAATATTTTTTTCAGATTATTTAAGAATTTTAGTATTAGTCTTCCCTGAAAGAACTGTTTTAAAAAATCTCAAATTTAACTTTAAATTATTAAAATGGTGGTTTTATAGACATGTATTACATTGTTCTTGACCTCCAAGTATGAGAATTATTATTTCAAGTGAATATGTTTGATTTCTGTATGAAAATACATTTTAGTCACTGATGTAAAATATTACTATAAAACTTTATATATTTCATAGCTTCCATGATATGCCACTTAATAATCATATAGTAAATCATAATTAAAGGCTTATAACATCCCTTTCTATTGAAAGAAATATTTTCAGATTTAGGATGAATCATCTCAGGAACATAAAAAACTATAATAATTGGATAATTAGAAGTTACACAGTGAAACAAAAAATAAGAGACATTCTCTCATATGTTGTGTAGAATTTTCTACAAATGAAAGAGAACATAGTCCTGGCTTGAAAGTATTTTCATAATAATTTTTGAAATTTGTTAACCATGCAATTTAACATTCATCTCAAATGTACATTAGTTGAGGTTTAGTGGTCCAGCAATACAGCCATCATACCTATATGCTTCATTTTTCTTCTACTTTCTAAATAGTAAAAAATGAACAATTACATTTCAGCTTTCTCAATCAAGAGAATCAAAATGAAGAGACAAATGCAAAATTTTATTCCCTGCCATAACTCGTGACCCCTCACAGACCCATTAAATACTTCATCTGTATTTATTTTAAATTCAAACTTTTCTTTGGTCTATTACTTTACGAAATTACATGTATCACTATCTGAAAAGTAAAGCTGGCCACCACATATACCTTAGTCCATGTTATTTTGTGAAGTCTAGTTGACAGAAGGAAAAAGACAAGAATAAGAGGAAAATGAATGTTTGATTTGAGTAAATAAACAGAGCACCTAGATATCTCCTATGTTATACTCTAGAATCAATGTTACACAATTTCAATAGAAGATTCTTTCCTTTTTTCCTTAAAATAAAATATCTCTAAATTGTTAAGAAATAACCCAAATAGGCCTCTAACAGAACAAGAGCAATGGAATATATAATTCTATACTTCTAAATTACTGATGAAATAATAACAGGGAAGAACAACCTTTTGCTTTCCCTGTAGATGTATGTTGGAAACTCTCTTTAAATTTATAATTCTTTGCCAAAGAAGAATTTAAACCAAAGTAAATGTCATTTGTTCCCTAACAAGAAAGAAATGTGGTCTCAGAATTTCTTCACTGGTAATTTCTTATACCATCTATAATGGGATGTGGAAAGAACTACCTGTAATAAGTGGAGAGAAGGAACAGAAGCCATCAGTCATGTCTTAATATTCAAGGCAGTGAATTCATCCTACTATGGAATATGGAAGAAGCACGGACCACTGTTGAATCTCCGTTCTGCTGTTACAGAGGGGCATAACAAAAAATTAGCAGTGTGCATCCCTCTACAATTGCTTTTTTCTCCCCTTTCACTAATTCCATGTATTAGGTTGAACTGTATGAAATTGTCAATATTCAGCCATTTCTAACTCACAAAAAAGCAATTTCATTTGGTTCAATCTAATAAATATTCTATATTCATTGTCATTGAAGCATCCTATAGAATGTGAAGTTCCTACAGGTAAAAAATTCATTATGATGTAAACCCAGCAGACGTAGTATGCAAAAAAGGAGTGTGGAAATTGAATTTTTCCAACGTCATCACTCTCTTTTTAGTCATTGTGTCCTTCTGCAAATCTAAATCCAAGGGGATATTAATTTTCCCAGGAAATAAACTAATGCAGTTAATGAAAATATCTACCCATGTAACAAGAAGAATTAATTTTGAAGTTCTCTTATGGATAACCCTTATAATTTCTCTGCCTAGAGAATCATTCTCTTTACACATCATAAATGCACATATTTATGAGGTGTCAGGAGATGTTTCCATACATGGTATAATGATCAAATGTAGGTAATCAGATCACCTCTTTAAACATCTATGTCCATCTCCTTAAACTAAGGATCTGTTTGTTGTGAGAATATTAAAAGTTTTCCCTTCCCACTCTATGGGTTGTCTGTTGGTGAGTTATTTTGCTGTGCAATAGTTTTTTGTTAAGATGACTCCCCATTTGTTGATTCTTGATATTATTTCCTGTGCAATCAGGGGTTTATTCTTAAAGCCTTTGCCTACCCCTATGTCTTCAAGAGTTCTACCTAGTCTCTCTTGCACCAGGTTAAGTGTTTATGTTTTAATATGTAGGTTAATGATCCATTTCAATTTTAGTTTAGTACATGGTGAGAGACATGGGTCTAGGTTTAATCTTCAACATGTAGAAGGCCAGTTCTCCCAAGCACCATTTATGATAGCCTATCTTTCTACTAGTGAAGGTGTTTGGTCCCTTTGTAAAAGATAAGTGGTTGAGTGGGTTAAGTGAAATAAATTGGATACATATCTTTAAATATAGCATTGTTTCTCTGGTGTGAGAAACCAAATGTGTAAATCAGGACCAAAATGTATAATAGATATTGGGAAATGGAGAGAAAATGTTCAAATAGGAAGGAGATAAAGGGAGGAGGGATGGGAAAAAGAAAGAAGAGAAAAGAAAAAAGAGAATAGAAGGGAACAAAAGGAAACAAAGCTTTTGTAAATAAGGAAGGGAAGAGGAGTTGAAGGGAGGGGAGAGGATTGGGGGGAAAAAGAGGAATCAAGATATATTATCCACAGGTACAAATTCCCTATAATGAATGTGAACATTAATTATATCTAAAATATACCAATAAAATTAACAAAAGAAATTAAAATCCTCCCTTCTAGCAATTTGAAATATATAGTCCATTATTGCTAGCTGTATTCACCTTATGGTGCAAAACAGTAACAAAACTTATTCTTTCTAACATTTGCACCTTTTGATAAAACCTCTTCCCAGTCCCCATCCCTCTGATCTCTCTAGCCTTTGTTGACCACTACCCTACTCTCAACTTCAATGAAATCGATATTTTTATGTTCCACATATGTGTGAAATCATTAGCTATTTGTCTTTCTGTACCTGGATATTTCATTTAACACAATATCTTCTAAGTTTATCTGTATTGTTGCAAATGATGAGATTTTACCCTTTTATGGCTGAATAGCATTCTGTGTGTCCCATTTTTTGATCACTTGATTGATTGATGCTCTGGTTTCCCTATCGTGACTATTGTGAATAGTGTTGTAATAAATGGGATTGCAGATGGGTTTTTCATAGACTGATTTTATTTCCTTTAGCTATATACCCAGTAGTGTGATTCTTAGATTGTATTATAGTTCTATCATTTTGAGAATTCTCTACTTTATGTGATTTTCCATAGTGGCTGCACTAATTTACATTCCCACTGCAGTGTATAAGAATTCTCTTTTCTCCAAATCCTTGCCAACATTTATTTTTGTCTTTTTGATAATAACATTATAAATGGAATGAGGTTATATCTATTGTAGTTTTAGTTTCCATTTCCCTGATGGTGAAAATTTTTCATATACCTGTTAGCCATTCCATGTATTATTATTATTATTATTAGCACTGGAAATTGAACACAGTGCTTCACACATAACAGGCAAGTGTTTTACCACTGTGCTTCATCTTCAGCCTGTATTCTATGTCTTCTTTTGAGAAATGTACGTATAGGTCTTTTACTAATTTTAAAAATTGAATTACCTGTGGTTTTTGTTGTTTGTTATTTGTTTGTTTTGCTGTTGATTTTCTTGCATAACTTCTAGGTTCTGGCTATCAACCTCTTATCTGATACATGATTTCCATATATTTTCTCCCATTCTACAGGTTGTCTCTTCACTCTTGTGCATTTCCTTTGCTATTCAACAGCTTTTTATATTAACATCAAAAATCTGTTGGCTGTAAATATTTGGAATTTTTTCTGAGTTTTTTATTCTGTTTCCTTGGGGGATGTATCTGATTTTATGTCAATACCATTCTGTTTTGGTTACTACAGCTTTGTAGTATACTTTGAAGTCAGGTATTATAATAACTCTAGCTTGTTCTACAACTCAGGAGAAGAATAATTCTCTTTTAGATTAGGGCAAGATGAGAAACTATAGACTGCACCATGTAAGCACCGAGTGAATCTATATTAAAATTAAGTGTATGTTGATAATGAGGTGATATATATTTTTGTCAAAACATTGACTTTTATTCATTTTTTTCAATGTTTTTCCACACTATGGGATTCTAAAGGACAGAGGTTATATTTTCTGTCTAATTACTATTCTTCAGTATGTAAATCTCTTAGGATGTAAATATCCATTCAATAACATTTACTTTAATATGTGGAAAAACTTTCAATATTCTAAAATTATTTATGTAAATTTATTCCTTTGGAACTTTATTTCATCATGGCACACAGCTGTTTCTTGTAATTGAGCTTAAGATTGTTGTGTTTTTGGTTTTTTTTATAAAATGGCGTACTACTCAGCAATAAAGAATGAGAAATTAGAGAGATTTATAGCTAAATGGATGCACATTGAGGCCATACTCTTAAGTGAAACAAATAGGATACACATGTGTAAAAACTGAATGGTTTCTCTGGTGTGAGAAACTGAAAGTGTAAATAAGAATCAAAATGTAAGGGGAAGGGAAAGTGGGAGGGATAGGGGAAGGAAAGAAGGGAAAGGAATAAATATGAGAAAAGGAAAAAAGGAAACAGAGTTTTTGTAAATAGGGAGGGGGAGGGGTTGAAGGGAAGACAGGGGAATGGGGGGAAAGTAAGAACCAAGATATGTCATGTAAAGGTACAAATTCCCAATAATGAATGTCATCATATTGTATACCTAAAATGAACCAATGAACTTAATTTAAAAAATAAAGATTTCCAATTCATTTTAAAGATTTTATTAAATCTTAATTGATAATGAGTCTGTCTTTAGTTAATATTTAAGATAATTCCTAACTTACTATATCCATAAAAATATAAATAGTTAAGAAAAAATAAATGATTTGGAATAATAGCCATCAAGGTGTTAATGTAAGCTCTTATCTGGTAGATAATGTTATGATATTTTCCTTCTTTTATTCTATAATTAAAATATAGAAATATTTATCATTTTGTAGTTGTTCTTATTCTTTACAAATGCTATTGAATAATCACAGAGGTTTTCATGGATGGATATAGGAACTGGAATGAAGGGTTCTTAGATTTACCACAATCTCTCCAATTCTCATTCATAATCAGTTCAATGATGTAGTTTTATTTTACATGACTCTTTGATGCTTTTCCTATCCTATAAAATTTCATTATGCTATTTGTTGTGATATTACCTTTGATATTGGGATTAAAAGGATTTTATTTGTGCCCTATGAACCAAACTTAACTGAGACACTACTAGTGCACATGCCAGAGAATGAAGCATTCAGATCTGTGGATTGCCGAAAGCTCATGTGCATTTGGAGGAGTGTCAGTTTCCATGAAGGCTGGCACAGGTAGTGTGTTGGAACTCTGTTGACAGTAGTCACATTGCTCCACAGCTGAAAAAGGAGCTCCCTTACTCTGACAGCTACTTTGCTTTATGATCTGCTTTGGCCTCATCCACTCTGCATTTGTTCCCATGAGAGAGCCATGTGTCATGGAGTTCTCTAGTAGGCATGAAACACAGAACTGCTTCAGAACCAGAAGAGTCAATGCAAACCTTTACAATGGATTATTCAGATCCTGACAGTGATTCTACTTTGGGATACAGCGATGATGAAGATTCCAGTGATGAAGTTCAAAGAATATCAGAGTCAGTGCATAGAAAATATTTGCAAATATTTGAAAATATTTTCATGCTGTATAATTTCATGGAAAGGAATTTCTAACTCTTCCAAACATGCTTAAAGGGGGACCACTAATAAACCGCATAGCTTTGACTGTAATTATTCATTAATCAATAGCACATTTGTGAAAATATTTGTTAATCTGCCAGATACTTTCACAGTAGTATTTATTAATTGTCATGCTGAAATAAACTAATACAAAGGCATTTAAGTAGAAAAACATGAGATTTTATTTTATGAGACAATGTGCATGTTAGACTTAGAGTATTATATAGACAAAGATACACTTATTCATTAAAAAGAAGCAAGCCTCTTGTGCCAAGCAATCAAAGGCTGGTTGTATTTGGTGAAAGTTTTGATTAAGTAAGTTGAGCATTATCTTATAATTCTAGTTTTGAAATTATGTCACAGTCAGTACTTTTTTCAAAATCTCATATATTTTTTCAATTGGAACTAAGTACCCTGATTTGCCAAAATTTAAAATCTCAATTTTAAAAAATAATACTATTGCACTCCATCTTTCCTTTCCTCATATCTAAACCAGTATTACTTGTTACCCCTGCTAACTGGGTAGATGTTCTATGTGAAGCCAGTTATCATATGTATCATATGTATGGCTGTCAATGTGGTAACAGAACAAGGACCTCTGTATTATATGAGCATGTAACAGTTCATATCTAAATCCAAACAATATTTGCTTTTACCAATGTCTTTGGACCCACAGAGGAAATAAATATACAAAATAATCATAATATTGGCAGCTGTAATCAATAATATTCTTTCACTAGAAATTTCTGCCATCTTGACTAAGATGACAAATTAATATATGCCCATACTAGGTAGGATAGCATTTTGTCTTTCATAGGAACAGAATCTCAGAGCGCATAGAAGTGGCATTTCTGGACACAAGCATAGAAAGTTATAAAGGCATTAAGCACCTAAATAGTAGAAACACAATAATATTGTAATGACAGCATACATTAGGCATTGAATGAGCATGGCATTAAATAATAGTTATTGCAATATTATTATAAAACAACATAGAAGCCATGTATAGGAATATTGATATTTTAAGAATCAAAATACCTCATCAGATTCATTTTGCAGTTGGATACACATAAATATATTAATGCTTGCTTTATTAACAATTAAATATAATTTTCACAACAGTGGACACTAAGAGTACCTACTGAACAAAAAGTAATTTAATAAATTCAGAATTGTCAAATTAAACTCAAGAATGAAATTTATAAACAGTATTCTGTTATGAAAGAGCGTGACTTTGAGAACAGCCAAATCTGTGTTCAAATTCCAATGCTGCAACACATGAGCTATGCCTGACCTTTGGGGTACTGCTGAATCTGTATTCCTACATAGAAATCTGAGATAAAATAACCAACATATTTGGTATGCAACAATGGAATTTATAAGAACTGGTCAATATAGTTCCCAACGCACACTAGATGCTCAATAAGTGACAAATATAAACCTATTTTTAAAAATTTAATTGTTTAATATGTTGTTCCCCCTGATGTTACACTCTTTTCTGTTTATTTTTTAAGTTATGTTAGTTTTTTAGTTTAGTTTTATGTCTTTTTCCTAGCTACTCTAATTTTAGCCAACATTCAAAAAGTTTCCTTTGTATAATAAAATATTTTCCATTTCTATTGACTAAGACATTCTTATGATCTTTGATTTGGTTCTCATTTACATTTTAAAATAGCAATATTTTCTTTTTGTTGCACAGACATTGCATTCAATTTTTAAAGTACATCCACTTTAAAAAGATAATATGATAAAATCTTAAAATCCTGGAAATCTGTGATAAGTACATTTTAAAAATTTATAAACGTGGAAAATATATTCAAAATCAAGCCTTATTTTGTTGTATACATTATTTTAAAAGCTCCACTGAATAATCTCTAAATGATCAAAATGGAGATATATTTAGGGAAAGTGAGATTTAATAGGATGTCTTATATAAAGGTGTGAATGTGGTTTTGTTTGTTTTGTTGTGGTTCTAAGGCTATGAGTAACTTGTAGGAACTAATGCTGTCATAAGCAGTATCCTAAGAAATAAGTCATTCACACCAGCTTTGAAGGATTCAACGGGCATCACTGATGTTTCCTGCCTGTTGTGTTCACTTCACCAAAACTTCCAACTCTGAAAGTCCTAATGAACTTGAAATTATATTGTGTAGATCTATGGGGCACAGAGAAGCCCCCCTTTTTTCCAAGATAGAAATGTTTTTATGAAACACCAGGCAAAGCCTCCACAAGGACACACATAATAGATGATGTTGGAGATGAGAAAAATTAGAAGAAATAAATAGAACAGACTGTCTTCCTGAGTGCCTGGCCCTGTGATAAACCTGTCTTTGATTACCTCATTTAATTCCATATGGTGAATGGGTACTCATATCATCCCCTTTTACTGGTGAGGAAATTGAGGCTTCCTTAGCATTTGAGTGGTAGAGGTGGGTTTAACATCAAGGCAATGTGACTCTAATGGCTGAACCCTACTATGCTGACCCAGGACTCTGGATTATTTCTCTTAGTGGGAGAGAAATAGTTTCAATAATCCAATGGCCACATAAATGAATGTATAAATTACAAACGACGATAGGTGTTTTGCATGTAGAAATATGTATGATCATGAAACCAATATACGGGGCATCTGACCTAGTTAATTCAAGATGGCATTTCTGAGGAACGGGCACTTGGGCTGAGATAAGGATAAGAAGGGGGGAACTAGGCAGACAATTGGAGAGGTGCTTCCTAGGCCTGCGGATAGCATGTCATGAAGAGCTTATGCAGGAGGGACATGAAAAGATTGACATGAAAAGATTGATTGAAAAGAGCCAGTTTGGCTAGAAGGCAAAAATGTGATGGAGCCACTGGGAGGATCATACCAGGAGTTAGTGAGACTATAATAAAATTTTTAGAGTCAGAAGAGAACATAGTATCCAAGGTGGATTTGTTCAGGAGAGCTTTGTTTGTTAATAGCATAACTAGCGAAAAACAAATGGAAAAGGAATGTTGCTCATAACTTGACAATGAGAAACTTGATATGAAACACCCAAGAATAATTTTTCATTAAATGTCAGGCCCCAAGTGAAAATAATCATGGAATCTTATTTAAAAGAACATAAAACTAAATCTGAACAAGTGAAAGACATGCCATGTTCTTTTGTGGAAAATTAATGTCATCAGAAAATGCTCCTTTTGAGCTCAAGGCATAAATGTAGTACAGCTCTACTAGAATCCCAATGTGAGTTTCTTTAGAAGTAGAAAACATTATTTTGAAGTCTGTGTAAAATGATGAATGCTTAAAAATATCACCAAAATATTTCTGAACTACTACATTTGAGAGAGGGAACTTGCTTTACCAAATACCAAACACTAGCTTATATAAAATGACTGTAATCTTAACAGCATGATGTAGCAGCAATGAAAGTCAAAGAGTTCAGTGTAAAAATACAGAATCCAGAAGTACATGTCAGAGTTTAGTATGTTTGAGGAATAGAAAAATTCACTGGAAACATGCTTATTTTCAAAACTTTAGAAGCCCGATACTAGAGACACATGGTGTTCTATGATTTTTAGACTTTATTAACAGTATATTGTCTCATATGTGTTTATCTCTGCAATATATTCCAAATACATTTATAATTAATTATATTACCTTAGAAATTGTATTATTATAGAAAAAGACTGAATTTTCACATAATATTGTGACAATGGTACTATTAAATTTTTGTAGCTGAAAAATAAATTGTGAATGTTAATTTCTCAAATCTACCTTTGACTACTGAAAAAAAGGTACTAGGACAAACATTTAAGGTCTATGAGATTAATAGGTACACTGTAAGGAAAATTAAATGCTTTTAAAGAGACAATTTTTACATATTTCAGTCAGTGTGACCAAGATTTTTAATGCACTCTTGAGAAACCATAAGCTGTGATAGAGACGAGTAACTGTGTACCATAAATCGCCAAAAGTTTAGCTATATAAAAATTGGGTCTCTAACTTAAGAAAATAATTATAGCAGACCAATTGTTTTCAATGATATAATGACAAATTTATACACAAGAATTATATCTTCAGATTTTTAAAAAAGTTTCATCTACATTACATGACCATTACAAACTTCATCATTTCCAGTTAATTCAAGAACTCCCAGAGAGCAAAAGAAATGATCATATAAAATTGTTACACTTTTGTAACTAAAACTTTAAATGTAAAAAATTTAACAATGGATCATTGCTTCTCCATGAATAATGACAAGGGTGATGTGGTTCCTCAGGGCAAAGAAATTTGTAACATGAATAAAGCTTAAACCTAGAAGTGTATAAATCAGAAATTTATATAATTCAGTAGGTTTCCTGAATTAATCACAGTGGACACTTTCCTTTGATATTAACAGCTTTATCCTCATATCTCTATTTTTCATCTAGGGAAGATGTGAGAACAGCAAATGTAATTGCTGCAGAAGCTGTGACCTGCCTTGTGATTGACAGAGAGTGAGTACACTGCTTCACTGTGCCTATTGTACACTCATAATGGCAATATACATGCTTCTGGAATTAGACATCAATTTATGGAGCTATTAACACTTGTTTTATATCTTTTCATTTTGAAATGAGTTCTACATTTGATTATCATCACATATTATTCTTGGAAGTGGCTGCCTCTGCTTTGTGAGGTTTAATAAGGTACTGTACTTAACTAACCACTATGAGCTTCAGCTCGGTTAGCTCATTTGTAAAGTAAGCTAATGCAATATCTTAGGGATATTTTGAGGATTAATGAGAACATGTGATTAAAGCATTACAAGTGTGAGTGCCTTTTACTCAAGTGCTTAACTAAAGCTAGTATTTCGGCAATTTTTAGAATTATTATTATTGTTGTTATTGAGGATGTTTTAGTTATCTTCTCTTTTCCTCTATCCTGAGAGTTCTATCATTGAAACATTTAGGGAAGATGTTTTTGGAGAATGTATCAATTTAAACATGGGCATATATTTAGAGGCATTAAATATTTGTTTCATGGGCCCTGTTTCTCTATTCCATTCTGGGTTGCTATTTTCATTACTTGAATGCTTTGAGGGTTAAACAATATTAAGATTATTGAGTCTCCAAGAACATGGTTAAAATGCATATGTACTATCTGGAACCAGTGGTTTTCTCATTGCAGTGTATGTGGAGAAATTTATCGAAAAATCAAGTGCTTAATCCAAAGACAACTAGCAGAAATTTAATGGATCTTTTGTAATTGTAATAGGCACTGAACATCAGTGTGACATGAAACTGAGGGATGAGATACGATAAACTCAGGATGATGGATTAAGATGCTGATTTCAGGGTTTCTGAGTGAAGGATCTCACTTGATTCACAAGCTTTAGTTTCAAGGTCCGTCTGTGCTGGATCACTAGAGCCAGAACAATGACACAGCTGCCAAGTGATAGTAACATCCATGAATATCTCTGAAATGATTATTTTTTGTCTGATTCTCAGAATCTACAAATATCCATTTGTACTTTGATCTATTTAACTCATTTTGCTGAAGCTTTACCATGTATAAGGCATTGTACTAGGAGAACAATCAAAAGTGCAGCACAGATGCTTGTTTGGGGAATTAGTTTTTACTAGAAATGTGGCATATACAAAAATAACCATCATCTAAGACAGAAGCAAAAAGACTCCAGCATAAGATTTTAAGGGAATCCACAAAGGGAAGATACTACTGAGGAGACTCAGGAAGTAATGGTGTGATTAGGTGGATCTGAAAGTACAGGAAGACAGCACAAATACTATCAATAGCATAAGCCATACTCATAAAGAAATAACACATTTCAACTAGCTAGGGTGAGACTTTGTAAGGGTAATTGGGAGAGATGTTATAAGAAATAAATTCACAAGCATGTTAGAGGTAGCTCACTGAGAACACTGAATGTTGAGATAAGGGCAACTCTGAAAATTTTATGTGGCAAAATAGTATCACTATTATGATGTCTTTGGCAAAATAATCTGAGAATGCTGTGTAAGATGAGTTAGAGGAAGAGGATGAAGACAATATCTGGATAGGACTCTAAATCCAGTTGGTGATCATAATATTTATAGGCAGAATGTATAATAATGAATATGGAAAACCAGAGGATTCAAGATCTGACTGAATGTAAACAGCAAGGAGAGATCAGGAATAGAGTTGGGATATAGAAAATGTAGAAGTAATATAGAAGGAAAATCAGTTTTGGAGGCACAGTGATATTCCACCAAGAATATAATAAAGCAATATGCAGTCATATATTTGAGGAGTTATGCTCTGAAAGAGGCAGGAAATGTGGGATAAGAACTTTTGTTAGAGTTAACCTTAAATTAACTTAAAAGTTACCTAAATATAGTTGATCACCAAAGCCCTTAGATGAGATGGAATTATCTAAAGGAGTAGAGAAGAATATAAAAGGATCAAGGATAGACTTTGGGTAATTCTTTTACTGAAGAGCCAAATGGGAAGAAAAATCATTGGAAAAAAATGAGACATTAGCAATCTTCTGAAACCAAGAAAAGATTTCAAGAGAAAAGAGAATTAAATGTCTAGGTTAAAGAAACAGAAAATTAAATTCACATTCCTGAATTTTTTTAAATGTAGGATGCCAGAACAAGTTATGTCACACAGGGAGGACAAGCTGGCGGCTCAGAAATCAGATATAGTACTAATTTATGCTTAGACAGGAATAAGATATTTCAGTATATTATTATATACTAGGATGACCAAAATCATTGTGTACTGTATATTTATTTCAAAAGCTAGAGGAAAGGATTTTGAACCTTTCCCTATAAAGAAATGATGAACATTTGAAAAGACAGCTATGCTTAACCTGATTTAAATGTTACAAAAGTTATACATGTACTGAAACAGCACATTTCCCCATTAACATTTGCAAGTTTTATGCATCAGTTCAAAAATAAATTTAATTTTAAAAATAGAAGATAACAAGTATTGGAGGGTATGCAAAGAAAAGACAACTCTTACACACTGTTAGTGGGAATTTAAATTAGTGTGGACATGATGGAAAACAGTATGGAGGTTCCTCAAAAAAGCTACAAATAGAACTACCATAATCCCACTATGGATAAGTATCTTAAGAAACTGAAGCCAGCATATCAAATTGATAATTGTCCTCTTATGTTCATTGCAGCATTATTCATAATAGCCCAGATGTAAAAACAGCCTGAGTGTCCATCAATGGATGAATAATGTATCCATACATAATTGAATACTATTCAGGCCTAAAAATGAGTAAATTCCTATCATTTGCAACAACATGATTGGATCTGGAGGATGTAATGCTAAGTAAAATATGCCAAGCATGGAAAGACTACATGAGCTCACTTAAATAAGGAATCAATTAAAATGGAAGTCTTAGAGAATAGAATCATGGTTAACAAGGGCTGAGGGGAGTTGGAGAGGGAGGGAATTTGGGAGTATTTATAAATGGATACAAAGTTTCAGATACACAGAAGAATACATTTTCAAGTCTGATGTGGCAGAGTGACTACAATCAATCGTAATGTTTTGTGTGTATATATATATATACATATGTAAATTTCAAAGTCATAAAAAATAATAGGTCAGTGAGGTGATTGATAATTTTGATTTAGTCATGCTGCATTATAAATTAATTAGAGTGTCATAGTGTACCTAATGCATAGAATTACTTAAAATATTTAAACTAAATAAAGAAAGAAAAGTAAAATGAAAGAAATGTGAGGTATACCATATCATGCTTTTGGAGAGTTTTTTATGATTCCTATGGACAAATATCCAGGAACAAATGAAACAGATGTTCACCTAAAGGTTTATGCATTCAGGTGAAGCCTTTGGAGGGTGATTGGATTATCGGGGTTTATAGCTCACTTCCTGTCAGGAGGTGAGATTTGGTCCAAAGATGTAGGTCACTGGGGGCATGGCCAGGATCTGATCTGTCTCCCCTTACCTCTTGTTTGCTCCCTGCTTCTTGACTGCCATAACATAAACAGCCCTCCTGTGTCTTGCCTGTCTGCCATACTGCCTTGTTTTGGAGCCAGCCTACTATGAACTGAACCCTCTAGAAACTGTGAGCCAAATAAGCCTTTCCTCCTGTAATTTGTGAGTGTTGAGTATTGTGTCCCAGTGAAGAAGAAAGTAACTAAGACAGGGAATATTGATGGAAATAGGATTACAAAGGAGGAAATTGAGGGCAAGTGAGGGAAGTCTATTAGGAATGCATGTTCATCCGATTTTTAAAAAAAATTTCTTAAAATAGCCAAAAAGAAGAAAAAATTGTAGAGAAAGGGTGTAATTTAGATATGGAAGGCTCTGGGAACTTGGATAACTTTAAACTTCTCTTGAGAGCATGAAGCAGAGAAGTTTAGGAAGGAATGAATGCAGGGTGGAGGGGTTCCAGCTGCTTGGGGATTCATGGGTGATCACAGCAATTTATATCCCTACAGTCTGGTGTAATTTACAAACTATCACATCCATGGGATTTCACCTGGAAAATAGATAGGGTATTTTACAGAAGTGGAAATTGAAGTCCACTGAGATTTAACAACTCAGTATGGTTTCATGGTAAATGGTAGTGTCCAGATTAACCATAAAAACAAAATCGAGTGGGACTTAGTGGGTCATTTAGTCTTGTTCCTTCATTTTAATCAGCTGAAGTTGTGAGAGATAGAGGACCATCAAATGATATCACACAATGTTCTTCTGTCCTCATCCTAATTTTCTCTTTTTCCAAACCTAGGCTTATTCAGTGTTCAGTGTGCAGTGTAATATGAATGGGTTCTGTCAAACGGAGCTTGGTATTTGAATCTTGACTGTACCAGAATATGGGAAATTAAGTTCTAACTCTAAGTTTCCCTTTCTGCAATGGGATATTACCTAAATTATAAAATTGCTTTTAAAATCAAGCAATTTAACCTATGTAAAGATGCATGAAATATGGCTTCCTACTTCATGTAGGAAGCACTCAAAAACTTTATTCTTCTTTTTAAGGATGGCCAGAGAGAGAGAGAGAGAGAGAGAGAGGGAGAGAGAACAGAGAGACATTTAAACATAGAGGACCGCTGCAGCCTAAAAGCTCAAGAAGTACATTTCTGTTGTCTTAAGAGAGTAGTTGGACTTCCCACCAAATGCTGAATTCAGAGCTTAAAAAATAAGGAAATGATAACAAGGATCCTGTCAAAGACCTGGCTGATGCCTAATTTATATCCAATTAGAGGAGCACCAGGGCTTCATTCCACCCAAACCTATGGCAGACATTAGAACTGTCAACAAAAGGAGCTTGCTTCACAAATTTGCAAGTGAGGTACCATGTTACATAAGCCAGTGATTACTCTTTCTCATTCTGGAGGGAAAGCAAAAGAACATTATTGTAAGTAATCAAGCATGCAGGATCTTCTTTTAAAGAAATGTTCATTGACAAATGAGAAAATGATAAATAGGTACCTGATTTCCTCAAAAGGCATTCCCTGGGATTGATGTCCTGGAGCCAACTCATTATCTTAGTAGTTCCAATGATTACAAAATTAGTGAAAATTCTCTAAACGCATTTAACGTAACAGTCAATTTCTATCACCTTGATCCCCAAAGCAGAGAAAGACCCAACTCAGAAAGAGAACTATAGGCCAATCTCACTAATGAACATAGATGCAAAAATCCTCAATAAGATACTGCCAAATAGAGTGCAGAAGATCATCAAGAAGATCATACACCCTGACCAAGTGGAAATCATCCCAGGGATGCAGGGATGGTTCAACATACACAATCAATCAATGTAATACACTGTATCAATAGAGCCAAGGACAAAAATCTATTAGTAAATTTCTTAAGTATATAAATACAAGTAGGTAGCACTGGTACTCCTTATTTTCTAATCCAATAAAATAAATTAAAATAAGCAGGTTGTGTTCCATAATCAGTTATACAGTGTTTATTTCTACATGGTCATAGAAAACTCTTGATGTACCTGAAAGTTCTATTAAGATAATCAAGTTTTTGACACATTGAGAATCATTCTGATCATTGACTAGGACAGTAACTCTTATAACTCCTTAAGATTTACTAGTATTTATATTCCCCCCAGGGGGGGATCTTAACTAAGATCTGAGAGTATTAATTCTATACTTGATTACTGAGTAATCTCTGACATGTGGCCTTACTGGCTTCAGAATAAAAGCAGTCTAATCTCCCTATATGTTTCTTCTATGATTGGCTGCCTTGAGCATCTGATTCCCCCACAGTCTCAGGACATTCTAGATCTTATGTCAGCAAGTAAACAGGAGACAGCTGGCAAACCAGTGTCTATTCTGACTGGCCAATTCTTGTGTTATATTGGCCCCTAATTATTTTGACTATACCTCTGATAATATTAAACTAAATGGTGTATTAGCAACATCACCTTTTAAATTTTTGTGTTACCAAGTCTATTGGTTAATAAAATAAATTAGAAAAAAATCAGCGACTTCTCTGGCTGCTATGGGTATTGGAACCACAGAGTACCAAGAGGTCTTCTTTCTCTGCATCTAAGTCACTTCAGGTGATTCATGAGCCCCCAGAAAACACCAAGAATGATTTACATCTTGGCTGACCCAAAGTTCTTTCTAACAGTGACACTCTGATATTTTACCACATCTTGAGGCATATTTTATTTCTGAGACAAAGTCTATAAAGCAGAGTCCAGGAACTAGCTTAGAGCGAATGCATTGTGGTGGGGAATAAAATGATAAAATTAGAAGGGACTGTTAAACATAAGCATGTAGGACTCGCAAAGTGGCAATCTCAGAAATTAAGTTTTCTCTGTAAACCATTGAGGTATAGGTGACCGTAGTTCAATTTTTTAAAATTCCCAGAGCTATTTACTTGATATGTAATAGGCAAATTCATGACATACAGTTAAGAGTGCCAGGATTCTCACCACTAGGCTAATGATCAAGGAGCAACTTATAAGACTACAGCTTGTCTCATGACAAGTAGCAAACTCTCATGACAGAGTAGCAAACAGGTTACCAAGAAAGTTAGACATAGAGAGAGTCACTGAAGTTGGTAAACTGAAGAGTATTTCTGAGTAGTTCTTCGCACTCAAACTAGGGTTGAAGTATTAAAACTGGGAATTTTTTAATTCACTGGCATTAGAGCCAGACTAGCAAATTTTGATGTTTTAATTAAGAGAACTAATAATGAATGTCTGATTCCTGTGTTAAGTACTAGAACTACTGAGATAACTACCATCTAAATCCAATGTAGGTTTGAGAACTGAGTGTATAAAATGAACTTAGAGACAGATCTATGCTTATTTTAAAAAGGTTTGCTTCTTTATTGATTCAATAGGAAAACCTTACCAGTATTTGGCTGACCTCCCCCCCACATGTGACCTTGTTTTGACCTTTTATCTAGCTTTTTGGCTACACCTGCATCAGTCTCTAAAAAATGCAGCTTCTCTGCCTAATCTACTCCTAGTCTGGTTCCTTGTGGTGGGTGGCATCTTCCTCCATTCCCTTCTGCTGTGTCCATTCACACGTTCAAATCCAAGTTCCAGAAGCAAACAGAAATTTAAAAATCATGCTCTGTGCTACATAGATTGTGGAATAGAGCAATCAGATGGGACCATAGACAGCTGTCTACATCAGCACCCAGCATGTCAAAGAGGGTGGACACTTAACAATAAATTAGTATTTATCTTACTCCTCCTGGAGAGGTACTATAGACGTTTCTGATAAGCAACCTGATGGGTAGGAGCTGGGGCTTACCAAGGTGCATGCTCAAGGAAAGACATATAATCACTAAGCTGCCCAATAAAAGTGATAGATTGTGTTAGAAGTTTTATTTTCTGAGCAGGGTATGAAAATTGAAGCCAGAGTGAGGTACATGACTTAATCCAGACTGTATAACTTAATCCATTTTTTTCCAGTAAGATGCTACCTAGTAAATGTCTTAGGCCTTGTGAGCCAAATGATCTTTATTGCAACTGTTTGACTCTGCTGTTACAGTACAAAAGCAACCAAAGTGCCTGATTATCAGCTTGTTAGTGGTACTCCCTGGTGTTGACATTCCTGATGTCATCTATCTACCTGTCTTCTCAACCTGACATCCATTTCTCTTTCCTGCATCCTCTTTCCTTTTATCCTTTTTCAAGCATTATCCTTTGCTATTACGCAAACATTCCCTCCTACACCTGTTGTGTTGTTTTCTAAAAAATATCTGCACCTCTTAATTCTACTTTCCATTCTCTAGGACTTTGCTCTAGGCTTTATATCAGTTTTGGTAATAGCTAATTAGAAATTAAAATTTCTCAGCAAGTTATTTGCTTTTTGATGATATATCTCTGAAGACTGAAAGATCATGAAAATCCAAAATAGTAATTTTTATTTTCAGGTATGGCCAGGGTGGAGAGGAGGAATGGTAGAGGGAATATTTGGGGGTAGCAAAATCCCCAGGCACTGCTTACTAACAGTCATATCAGTCTCATGAAAGATCATGAATCAGTGGTAATATGCCCACCTAGGTCACCTGTGTCCTCTAGGTAGCCTGTCATTCTGTGTTGACATGATAGGATGATGGGGACTCTGCATTCCATATTATCTGTAGTCACATTGCTTAACTAATAGGGTGATAAAATTGAAATATTTCATAGCCTCAGCCTTTCCTACGGCCCAAGTGGATTTTATTTTGGGGTGATGTGAGGATATTGGCAGAATAATTACATGTCTTGCTAAAATGATGTCAGCTGCAATTATTTGGGCTTGTCTTTTTTTATGATATTCCCTGGTATGCTTTTCAAAAAATATTTATTAAGCAGAAGAGATGAAATCCAAATGTTTAGAAGAAACATATTATATTGGTTTAGTGTAATGACATGAGTTGAATTGTAGCATGCCTTCAGCAAGCAAGAAAAAGAAAAGAAGCATATTTCCTTAAAAAAAGAATATGTCCAAAAATAGTAACTGTGGTTTAAGAGCACAAAAAAGTGAGAAGGGATAGTTCTTCAACATGTAAACCTATTGCAAAGCTTTAGAATGGTAGTCACCATCCTTCCCCTGCATGTCTTTCTAGGAACTCAGTGGTTAGCTCCAGACTCAATCCATTCACCCTCCAGAATTCACGGGGGACCTGCCATGCATTAGCCACCCAGATGTCTACTCTTTGGAGGACTTAAAGGCAAACATGGAGAGATTATATTGCTTATTTCCTTCCTAGTTATATGGATAATTTCCAGCTCTAATCTGTTGTCACAGTTTTTCTCTTTAATAACCTTTGCCTCTGTTCAGGGTCAAAGGCCAATCTTGCTAATGTATTGATGGGCCAATGATAAAAATTTGACATACTTTGTTTTAAAAACATTGCTTTAAAATTTAAGCAGTTACTAGGTCAGTCAGAAAGAGCCATAGAAGAGACTAAAGAAAAAGTAGGAGGCCTCATATAGAGAGGGCTTGACAGACTTTGTATGAAGGGCTGTGGTGGACTAAATAATGGTCAGCTTGAGTAGGAACACCCAGCTAAACTGAGTCTGTGTGGTTCTAGGTGTGGAAGATCCACATTAGAATTGTTGCTAGAATGGCATCAAAAGAGAATAGGAGGGGAAGGTTGCATGCTGTTGATTTTCCTGGAGAAGCTTGTCACTGCTGGTTTTCCTATCTGAACTGGGCTGTTCTTATAGGAGGAGGAGCTTGGGTCATCGCTATCGCATGGGACGGCTGCTGTTCTCTTTAGAGGAGCTCTGGTCTTCACCTGGAATGTGGCTTCCTGACTCCAGTGCAGATCCCTCAGCCTTTAGGCACAGATCCTTCTCCCCACTAGTGCAGACTTTCCAGCTTCCACCACTGGCCTTTGGGTTTTTCTGGTGCAGATCCTTGATATGGACTTGCATGAGACCTCGCCATGGGATCCAGGCCTTTGGATGGATCCTTTGGTCTTCTAGTGAGCAGACAGACCACTTGTACTCTTTTTGCTTTTGACTTTTTGGGTGAATATTATAAAATAATCCTATAAATTATGTGTCCTATATTAAATCTGTTCCTTTTCAAACCCTGACTACAGCAAAGAACCAAATAATACATTTTTAGATTTATGGACCATGCAGTCTTTGTCACAAAAGTTCAACTCTACCATTTTCCCCAAGAGCTATCACTTTCATACCCCTTTTGCATACCAACTTTATTTTACTGGACATGAACTTTGGCCCAGAACTGTCAGGCATGCAATCTCAAACTGTTTAATAAGTGATAATGCAGACAGACAATGTATTCACACTTCTGTATTCTAATGCATTTGTTATAACTTAAAATTTTAGAACAGAATGAGACTTTGAAAAACCTCTCTTCTAAACCACTTACTGTAGTTCAGAACTGAGACAGATGAGTCCCAGAGGAAATATTCTCCAAGATCTTTAGTGGCACTAGTGGAATTGCAGCACAAGTCTCATGACACCTTTGTCAGTGCTTCTTCATCTGCATTACATTATGTTTAGAAGACCTTGATGGAAAACTGAAACTTCCTAATTCAACAAGCAATTATTCAGGATTTTATTGTGTGTTAAAGTCTAAGATCATTGATGTGAAATGTAGAAATGAATAAAAAGAGACAGTGATCTTCAAGATGCTTAAAATCAAGAAAATGAGGGCCAGGATTTAGCTCAGCCATCCAGAGTCTGCCTGGCAACCACAAGGTCCTGAGTTTGATTCCTGGTACCCAAAAGAAAAAAGGAAATGAACAAATTATATAATATTATCAAAAGGTCCAGCTGATCAGTTTCCAAGAAACTGATAGCTTATCAACTGAGCTAAAATATTTGCATTGAATTAAATATCAAATAAATTTTACTTGTCAAAAAAATAAAAAGGAATGCTCACTAGTCCTATTCCTATGAAATATCAGCCAAAGAAGACCCTCCCTCTTATTCTCTCCTCTTTTCTATCCCATTTCTCCCTCCCTTGTTGGAACTAAGAGTTGGACCTTGTTATAGAGCAGGGTTCCTGCAGCTCAGCATTGTTGCCATTTGGGGTCAAATACTTTTTTATGTGTGTCTTGCACATTGCAGGATGTTTAACAGCATCCTGACCTCTACTATTAAATGCTATAATGCCTTCTCCCAGTGTGACCACCATAAGTGTCTCCAGACACCATGGTCCAGTGTTCTTTGGGGGACAGCATTACAGCCATAGGGAAAGAACATTGCCATGACTCGCTACATAGCAGCAGAGCAGCTGTGATTCCTTGCCAGAGAACTTGTGTCATAAATTTACACAGCTCCTAGAAAAGCTATTCACAGGCAGATATAAAACCACCTTAAGGGAAGTTAGCTGGAGAAGACCACCAAGTGCTCTGGAATCAGGCAGCAAAACTCTTTGTCCTTGCAATGACTCTCCAATGTTCTCTACTTGCCAGGTTTCAGTGGCAGTTGGGAAAGAAAAAAATTAAATGGCCTTAAATATTTGTAAAGAGGTCCAAAAGGTTGAATTTAGAGTTGAGAAGCAATAGATCAAGAGCCAGTACAAGTTCAAAACCATATCCTATTCTAGGATATAAAGATGGATAGCAAAGTCGGACTTCTTGGTATTAACTCATAGTCCAAATGTTACCATGAGAAGCTAAAACTTGAGTATGAACAAAATTCTTGGAAAGAACTGAGGGTGAAGTGTGTTTTGCTTGAAGCATCCCAGAGGGCTTCCTGGACAAAGTGACATGGGAGCCAAAATTTTAAGTTTAAGTCTATGTTTCACAAATGAGGAAGAGAGGGTTAGGGCATTACTGATGGGAGTGCAGGCAAAGAATGGGTAGGTGTTTGGAATGTTGTGAGACAGGAACTGGATAATTAGGTGAAAAGATAGGAGATCATTTTGGAAAGAAGAGGTGGAGACAGATTATAAAGAAATGCCCCAGTATCTCAAACTAAAAGAATTTGGATTTTATCCAATAGCTATAAAGATCCAACAGAGAGATATTGCTACATCATTTTGTGCTTGTTTTCAAAGAAAGGGAGTGGAAGATTGATCATAATGAGATCAAGCAAGGAGACTGTTATGATACTGTTGCAATACCTCTAAGCCATATTCATTAGTGTTTGAGTCTAAACTTTAGCCTACAGCATATTTTGGTAAATAATTAAATGTGGGAGGTGAGAGAAAAATTCGTTAAGCTTGGGGGACTTGGTGGATATCTACAATAGATATGAGAGGTAAAAATAGATTGGTATGGTTGATTTCAGTTGGGGATATGTTAAATTCAGACTGCTTGAGTCTTATTCACATATTTAGATGGAGATGTCCATTGCTAGTTAAGAATGTGTGTTCGTGTTTTCTGTTGATCATATGAAGAATGGAAGTTCATATTGGAGTTCACAGTTTAGTTACTTTTAAAATATTATAATCACAGCTTTGGTTCATTAATTACAAGCATAGTTTTATTTTACACCAGCGAATAAATGACTAATTTTCTCCCGGTAAATACTTGAAATCTTACTGTGTTTCTGAGGCTTGTATTTTCATCCATTGGATATTTTAAACATTGTTATTTAAAGATTTAGTGATATATTTGAAACTCAAACTAGTTAGGTGAACAAATAAAATACTCAGAAACTTTCCATTTCTAAATCTTAAACATCTCTTGGTTTCTTCTTTTCATTTGAAAAATCCCCTTAAAATTCTTCCACACAATGGCTTTTGCAGCTCATTTGGCAAGAGTATTATACTGTTTCTTGTGTTCCAGAGAAAAAGCAAGGAGAGGGCTGCCAGACTGATTTCTGACAGAAGCTTAGCAATCAGTACAAAAACCAACAGTGTAATCACTGAAAGTTTAATTCTGTTTTAGATATTCACTTCACTTTTTTTGGTAGAGTTAAGTGATTTTGCTTAGTTTAGTAGGCACACTTCCCTGGTGAGACAGTTATTACAGCCCCAGCTGGGTCATAGAGATCTAATACTTTCCTTTTCTTTTCAATATGTCTAGCAGTTGTTGCTCATTTTGAAACTCATAGCATAGAGGCATGAATTAGATTAGGATCAACCACATTAACAGTGATGCTTCAGTAACAGTGAGGTTGTTCCCAGACTTAACTTCACTTACACAGGAAGCCCTTTTGGAATTTACTTTTTTGGATGAAATGTAATGGTAAAAATCTACACCCTCAATTCAGTCATGTAACTGAATTGATTTTAAGTGAATATCCGACTATCAGAGGCAAATCATGACTTGATGGTTACCAGGGAAGGCATTCTGCTGGGTGAACAGAAATAATACATTATCAACCACACAGAAAGCCACATGGGCTGAAAGACCAGTTTAATTATGTTCTATTAGTATCATAAGATTTTTCTCTTAATTTTTACATTTCACATAGCCTATGTCATATGATTATCTATGTAATAACTATTAACTCTAAAAAGCATTACAAAGCACAGAAATGTAAAGGCAACTAAAGATAACTGCTGTTGATATCTTAGTATATTCATTAAATAGTGAGATTATTTTGTCTAAATATATTTTCCTACTTAAATCTGTCTCTCTGTCTCTGTCTTTCATACATGTACATACACACAGGAATAGAAAACAGATAATGGTTGATTTAAAAGATAATTTCTCTCACAGCAAACCTGCAAAGAACGCTTTTCTTTTCCACTTCAAAGATAACTAAGCTTTAAGAGCCAAAGTGTCATGTCCCAAAACACAGAGCTTGTAAGTAGAAAAATGCTTTTTGAACTTAATTTGGTTTCTAAAGCCTATTAGAGCATATTACCTTACCACATTTTTTGGGCAGTTTACCATAAATATAACTGAGTTTGTCTTCATGGATTCTTAACATTTTTGTACTTAGACATTTAACCCAAGTTTAATTTTAATTTTGTGAAGAATTTTGTACATTTAGCAGCGCCAGATATTAGAAGTATTTCCTTGAAGCAATACATAGTATAGAATTACTGATTCAAAGGCTAGGCATATTTTTAAATTGTTGTCTAGAACTGTTATGCAGTTCACTCTCCAGCAAGAGTGTACTACAGTGTTTATTGCACTGCATCCTGGCCAGGTTGAGCTTTCTGCTGAAACAATTTTCAGAAATACAATGACGTAAATCAGCTCAAGGCATAAAATATATCACAGTCCTGGAAGAGTTGGTTTGACGTTTATTCTCTTATAATTGATACATGGAGATTAGTTGTTAACAATTAAAGCCAAGAAGATTGTTCATTCTTTGGCGATGGCTTCTTTGTCTTGGAGATGAATAAACTAATTTAAAAGGCTTTGGAAAATTATGAGAGTAGAGAGAGCTCAGATGACTTTTTTTTTGAAATGTCACAAGTAAATAGTAAAAGCCAACAAGGTACCTGAAAAAGAAGGGTAGAGAAGAAAGAAATGGAAATTATCCCAATGAGTATAGGCACCAAAAAAACCCCCTATGACTTCAGAAGGTCCCAATTTATAGATGATACATACTGTGATCAGGAAGAGAAAACATAAATGGAAATAATTTATGGTTTTTCTAAGCATCCAAATATGCTTTTGTTTAATACTCTCATGTTCATTAATCTTCCCAGTGACCCTGTGGGAACAGATGATATAAGACAAATAAATTCCAGAAAGGGAAACTGAACATCAGAGAGGCCCAATGACTCAGTCAGAGTCACATAGCTGGTTTAGGCATCCAGAGCTATCTGACTCCAAGACCATTATACACTCTTTGGACTATTGATTGTATACTAACAAATCAAGTACTAACTAGAATGCTGAATTCTCTTGAGGAATCTTTTTGAAAAGAGTAGAATGACAGAGAATAAGGCAATGAGACCAAATAGGATGCTTCTGAGTTAAACAAGAGTGTCAATAGCCTGAATAAAAGAGTGCAAGCAGAGAGGAAGAGGAACAAATTCAAGAGATACTGCAAAGGTAGACTCAGTGAACCAGGTAAAAGGGAAGAACCACAGATAATATCAAGACTTATATTCTGGATTACTATACATGATGGTGCCATTAAGGGGACAAGAAAGTTGGCAACAATCCTTAACAGAAGCTGGTGCATGCAGTCATGGCTGAGTTGAATTTGAGATACAAGTGAGATATGTGTGAGAGAAATGACAGCAGTATGCATCTGGAGAGTTCAAAGATATAGATTTCAAAGTCATTAGCCTGGGGGTCTCAATTGTAGTCTTAATAGTAAATGCTCTTTTTGGAAAATCTTAAAGCAAAATGTGATTAATGTACTTTGTAAGAACCAGGTTATAGTAAAATTCAGACCACCTGGAATAAAATTCTACCTTTATGATCTCGGGTACATTACAGAGCAACCTCTCTAACCCCTGTATTTTGTCTAAGAGACACTTTTTGTTGTTATGGTAGATTACACTGCTTGCATCTGGAGGGTAAAGGCCAGGAAGGATGCTAAACATAAGACAATATGTAGGACAGCTCCCTACTACTAAGAATTTTCTACTGAAAATGTCAGTAGTTCTGAGTTTAGAAATGCTGGTGTAAACCCTCTAAAGACACTATACTTAGCTCATAGAGTTGTGTAGTTTCAAGAAAATGAAGCAGATACAAAACAAGACTGAATATATCTTTAACTGCTACCACTTAAGAAAAGTATCTTGTCAAGTAGAAAAATGGCAAAGGACACAATTTGTGAAATTACTTGCCTTTGAAGGGTGGCAGAGGAAGAAGTATATATACTATGTACTTAGAAGTTACATAGAAGGAAAGAAGGAAAATCAGTAAAGCCAAACATTTGAGGGTGCAGCCAGGGTATTCTGCCAATGAAGTTGTGAACCCCAGTGACTTAGAGCAGAACATGATGGAGAAAAAGACTACTTGGGTGAAGTAGAGTAATGATAACTCCCAGGGGAAATTTATAATGAAATATAGGAAGGCAATGGCAATCTGTAGTAAGTTTAGAATTAAATGAAAAAATGAGGATCAGAGGCAGAGAATGAAGATTAGTCAAAACTGACTGACCACAAAGAACAGTTTTGCATTTTAGGACTGGAGATACCATCCTGAAAGAAAATCAAAGTCTAAAAAGAGACAATTAAATAGTCAGAGAGATTGTGATTCATGTTATGAGTTCCAGAATCCAGAGGACAAAGATGAAGGAATTTGTGATCAGGAGCAATAAAAAGGGGATCTGCATTAGAAAGAATTCAGGGTACATATGTGAGAAAAGTATGATGATCATGGAAATGACATCATTCTTAAGTCTCAGGTGGGAGTGGGGAATGGAAATCAATAATATTTTATAAACCTTTGAACCATTACAACTCAAAAATATTAATTAAACTGCAGATATACAAAATATAGTTAATTAAACTGTGCAGATATACAATAGTGCAGCTATACAAGAAAATGTATATTCCATATCACTATTAATGTTTCTGCATTAAACTTCTGTTGTGGACTAATTATATCCCCTCAAACTTATATATTAAAGCTCTGAACACCACAACATGTTTATATTTGGACATAAGGCCTTTAAGGAGGTAATTAAGGTGAGATGATATCAATAGGGGAAGGGCCCTTATCCAGTAGGACTGGAACCCATGAACCTTAAGACAATAATATTGAGTGAAGGGCAGGCATGGTGGTGCATGCTTGTAATCCCAGCACTTGGGAGGCTGAGGCAAGAGGATCACTGTGAGTTCAAGGCCAGCCTGGGCTACATAGTGAGTTCAGGGACAGCCTAAATTACAAAGGGAGACCCTCCCTCAATAATAATAATAATGATGATAATAGTAATAATAATAATATTGAGTGAAAGAAATCAGACGCACAAACTTAAATATCACATGGTTTCTCTTTTTTGAGAAATCCAAAATATAAATAAAGAGCAAAATAAAAAATGGGTAGACAGATCCTTTGGAAAGTTAAGTGAACCAAAAGATGGAGGGAGAAGGGAGGGAAGGAAGGGAAAGTGATTTTTAGAAAGGAAAATGAAGGAGAGAATAATACAATAATCCTCAAGAGCAAGAATGATTGCTGACAAAAAAGGACACTGTAGAAAAGCGAATTCATCAGCTGATTGAAGATAGAATACACTGGATTTAGTTTTGGACTGGATATAAGGGTCAAAAGGTGAGAGGAAGGGAAAACAAGGGCCAACAACATTTTTCTGTAAAAGGACAGGCCGTAAATATTTTCAGCTTCTCAGGCCATATGGGATCTCTTTTGCAGTCACTCTGCTTTGCTTTTCCATATGAAAACAGCCATAGGAAATACAGTACATAAAATAAGTGCAGCTGTGCTCCAATAAAATTTTATTTATGAAAACAGGGCATGGGCCACATTTAGTTTGTAGGTACTAGTTTGCTAACCCCTTGATCTAGAATAACATATTTAAAGAACATGAAAGGTATTTTCTTCAGAGAAACCTTATTGTCCAGAGGCCACCAGTCACTGCAGCTCTGGCTCTTCTGCTCTCTCCCATGACAAGATGGAAAGCATTGGACTGTTGAACAGAACATGGCCTTATTCAGACAAGCCTTCTCAGTACCCCACTGGCAGGTCTCCTTCCACATTCAAAAATATGTACAGAATTTAATGCTTTTCTCCATTTCTGAAAAAATCTACATTAAGTTTACAATTATTAAATTCCAGAACTAAGATTATCTTTAGGTGTTGTAGAAATCAATGAAGTCAATACTTGACAAATGTCTTCCATAAACATTGATTGAGTGTACCCTGTATGCAGGTACTTCACTAGCACTAAATACAAGGTCAAAAAACAAACAAACTTGGACTGAAGAGTTCAGTATCTGTTGAAGGAGATCAAATCAATAAGCAAACAAACAATTTCAGTATTTTCCAATAAATAACCAGAAAAGGCATCGCCATGGTATCAGGTGGGATTCAGAAAGGGAATAGAAAAGGAGTGGAAGAGATCATGAGTTGTCGAAGACAGTGCTTCTCCAGGGTTATGACAAGGGAAAAATCTTATTTTCTTTTAATTTCTAGTCTATATTGGACAGATGTTTTTGCAAAATAAAATATAAATAGATTACTAGAAAAATAACATTTAAAAGGCACAAAATGCCAGCTTTTAAATTGTTAGGGTCAATATATATATAATTCTGTTTTATAAAAATATCAGAACAAACATCAAACTGGATAAACGGAAAATAATTACAAAAGTAAATCACATTGCCATTGTAGAGCAATAAGAAAGAGAATGACTATTGTACTTGTTTTACAGTCACAACAAAACCAAACTTTGTAAGTGAAATAGCATTTTCCCATTCTATCTGCAATAGGTACACTTTGAAAGAACACTCTGCATGTCAATGTTTAGACTTTAATGTGAAAAATGTGCCTGTTTCTTGATTGTTAGCTTTTCTGATGTAAGTTGGATGGGGTGGAAATGGCACTTACAGGGAGTAATGCATATTTAAACTTTTATATTTCATTTAATATCCTAGGAATAGAGAAAACAGTCTCAAAGAGATTTACTGACAAGAATAGAAGTGATTTTAAGCAATTTCAGCATGTTGGAGATATTCATTTTTATTTTTAATCAAAGTGGACCAGATAATGTCCTATTTTAATTAATCCTTCATTAGCAGCCAGTTCTGTCAATTTATCTTGTAAAGTATGGTTGAATTTAATTCCCTTTTAATAAAAAGAAATAGATCCTGAGTTTCATATACTTGGTTTACAATTAGCATACTAATTTTAAAACCTCACACATTTAATACTATAATTATTCTCCTATGTAGTTTATACCGAATGTTTCTCACTTCATGAATCTGACAATAACTAAACAGATCTATATCTTGTTCATAAACACAAGCCCACTGATATTATTTTTGGATGCTATCAGTGGATGGATAACTGGAAGGATATGGAAGTTGATTAGTTTTATTTTATTTGGAGCTCATTTTACCATCAATGAAGCATATATTCATGTGGTACTTGATAATATAAACTACTGAAAAGTATGATTTTCCTAGTTATCAATAAAACTAACAAAAAATACCCATAATTAAGAACAATTTCCTCAAGGCTGACAGTGAATCAATAGACTTTCTTCATAAGTTCCCCCCAAAATGAACAATGCTTCTAAAACCTTGGACTTAGCTAAGTAACAAATGTCGCAATTAATTTAGATCTCTGACTATTTTCTTTTAATAAATTTTTTTTTGTGGAAAAAAATTTAGCCAAGATTCAGATTAACAAAATTTAATGCTTTAGCCTGGCAACTTATGAGGGGTTTGCTCAAAGTTCTGATAATGCTTGATATTTTGCTTAGAACTGTTGAAGTATTTGAAATTGTTTCTCTTTAAGATTTTTCCTTTCATTGTTTTTATCTTGCAATATTTAACTGGTAACAATAGATTATCATCTTACTTAAGAGTTGTAATCAAGAGAACAAACCTGCTGTGAATGATTCATGAGATTTTCTCCTACTCTATTCTGGATTTGAAAAGATTCTATTTTAAAATTTTTACACAACATTTCTAAATATTGTGTCAGAACAGGAGGGCGTGAGAACTAATACATTTATCTATATTTTATAAATATATAATCTATAAATATACTTGTAAGTTACAAAGTAAAACATAAATGCTGTGATTCCTTAGCAGCAGGGTAATGGTGATCTCTGGTATTTGGACGGCCTTTCTGGTAATTTCTCTCTCGATGAAGTCTCATCATATCACAACTGAAGAACAAAATTATACACATTTTAGGCATACCACTGAGTAATCAACTCCCTTCAGACAGATGTTTTGGCTAAATAATGAAAATATCTTAATAACTGAAGTTATTACCCACTGAGTTACTGTCACTATAATGTTCTAAAACATGAATTTCCTGAGATGAGGAACAGCCTTTTAACTAGAGTTTCTTAAGGAAAACTTTATAAATTTTATCACTCTTGATGTGAGTAAAAATTTCTTCTCCTTTCCTCTCTCCCTCTTTTCCTTTTCTTCCTATCTCCCTTCTATCTATCCTTCTCTCTTTCTTTCCTTTATTTCCTTTCTTTTTCTCCCATCTTGAAAATATGTTTAAACTGTCAGCATTAAACATAAAGGCAATTTCTATTCTCTTTCTAAATCTGTATATTCAATTAAAAACATGTTACCCATTTGTCTTTAAAAATTCGATAGACTTGTTATAATTGAATATCCCACCCCAAGAGAAGTTAACAGGAAATCAGGAAACTTTCCGTGCAATAGTACAAATGTAGTGAAGTTTTGCTATTGAGATAACCTAAATAGTATTTTGCTTTATAATGTCTCATTTAGAAAAAAAATAAGTATGGAGTATATGTGAATTTATTTTATGAGGCCAAAGTATGAATTGTGTATGACTGTGAGATTAAAAAGAATTTAGCAATTTATTTTTAGTCACCTATATTTGTTTTGACAGATAATGCTATTTTATGATTTCTACTCTTTCCATTGCTAAGACTGTCAAAACAATCTTTTTCAGAGTAAGAACAATGACAACAAAAATCTTCTCCTTTATTGTCAGAAAAATGTCATCAGACCTGGGCAAATATTTGGAAAGCTGTCTGATACCTATAGTAATACTTTTTCAAATGTCCGTTTGATCAGAACCCACACAAATGCCACATATTTCTACATACTATCTGTGAAAAGGAAAAATATAACACTGATTACATCATATTTGTATCAAGGATGATAAATTCTGTAATACCATAAATTATGCTTATCAAGATATCTTAAATTATTCATTGACTAGTGTGGAGATACAAGACAGTGTTAGACATTTGGAGCCTGGTAATTTCCTTGAAAATTCTACATTTTAGAAAACACTTAAGTATAATGGTTGAACTATTGTTTGAAGAAATTTAACATGTTGTCTGTATGTAAGTATTTAATGTTTTAAAAAATACTACATTCTTTTGGCCAAGATTATTTTCTAAATAAAAATGGTTTACAGAGGACATATGGTCCCAATCCCAAAAGCCAAAATTATAATCCTGGGTATATTTATTTTGTAAAGAAATTTTATGTGCTTAATCTATAATCTGGAGTACTAATGTAGATGTTTGTTTATGTAGTTAGAATATTCTTCCTTCATCTGAGTGTGTATGTGTGTGTGTGTTCACATATGTGTGTAGGTGGGAAGATGTTCTATGGTATATGTATATGCAGTTAACTACTGAAATAGCTAAAAGGTGATGAAATGCTGCTTAGTGATTTAAAAAGATGAATACTTATGTTATAACATTAGGTTAGAAATGAGAAGATTAAATCACAACAACTTTATGATTATAATTCTACAAACAACAATGAATCTATGCAGAGAAAAAAGTAAAAGATGTTCCATTTAGTTGTTTGTAGTTAGATAACCTATAAATGATGATTTTTTAAAAAAAATTTAATCTTTAAATTTTTTCACAATAAAATATCTATTATATTTTACCGAAAATTAATGGGGATTTCACAAGTAAGAGAATCCTTTTGCAAGTACATATAATTTACTTTATTTTTTGTCCAGTACTGAAAAATTAATAGGCCAAGCAGGAATTTCCTAAATTAAAAAAATCTTCATCCTTGTCAAATTTACTGTCAGGTTACCCTCTAAGTCTTTGGTAATATACTACCCTGCTCTACTTAAATACAGTAGATACTAAGAATAAGGTAGAATTTTTAAAAATATTATTTGAACTTTCAGAATTTCCACTAGGAGTGCAATCTCTTTATAAATTTGAATGAACATGGAGAGCTAAGTTATTGATCCTTGGGTTTCCTATAAAGTATTCTTGGATATTTCTCCATCAATAGTTTCTCACAATGTTTTGGATTTGGTTATATTAAAAAGTATCCAAGCACTGTAAAGGATAAGGTACATATTAAGGGATATAAAGTATACACTTGGACATGCTGATGAATTACAGAAATCTTGGGCAAGTATTTTAAATTCTATAAGCTTAAATTTTCATATTGTCAATGGAAACAGAAAATTAATAAAATATTATGTATTTTTCATAAGAAATTAAATTTTGTAGTTTTACTTTTCATTGTGACTATATCTGACCTTAGAGACTTTCTCTAAACTGAAATGCAAAACATTTTATAGGAAATAAGGAAATTTATTATATAAAGAACAATGTCATAAATCATATTTGAACATTTTTATGAAATGTGGGGATTATATTAATCATTGATAATATTTTTGAATGTATGGAGTATTTTCTATTCTTTATGAGACATTCATTAATTTGGTATAGATTCTTATAATTTATTATAGGAAAATTCATATTTAGGAATAAAATTTTTGGTTTCCTGGATGACTGCCTAGTGATTTATTCTTGGTCTCTAGTTCCCCACCCTTCAGTTGAGCTAATAACTGTCCCATGCCTATCCAGCTGGCCCCCACTCTATATTTTCGTCATAGAATTATCAAAATAATTATATGTGAAAGTGATTAACTTTTAAATTTAAATCTCTAAATATGCTACTATGTTGCAAAATCTTACTATGCATTGATTATGGCTTCATGCTCACAACACAGAGTCCTTTAATGTATCAAAATTATAGAAGGGCTTGGGATGTAGCTCAGCATAGAGCACTTGCCCAGCATGCCAGAGGTCCTGGGTTCAATCTACAGTACCATGAAAAGAAAAGAAAAGAAGTATAGATGTAGGTTCATGCATATATAAGTATATATATACATATATATACATATATATATACATATATATGTATATATATATGGAGAGCGAGTGAGAGAGAGAAGTTTAACATTAAAATGTAATTTCTTACATTACTTTTAAAGTTCTCTGCCCAGATCCCAGCTATTGCTAGAAATTTCACAATTAACTTGAAGTCATGGTTTAGATAGGAGGTACAATGGAGATTTTACGAGTAGGAAGGGAAATGGTCTTCTTTCAGCCTTCGACTGTATGACTTTAGGCTGATTTCTTAACCTTTTTTAACATCCTCATTAATAAAATGAAAAAAACAAAACTAGTTCATAGGATCATTGTACAGTGTTTGTTATTATATATAAAGCACACTCAACGATCCTTGTATGTAAGTGAGACTACTATAGTTATTTTGTGAGGGGCCAGATGTTACCGACATTCCTTTTCTTTCTTCATCCAGTCTAGTTTAGTAGTAGCCAGGATATTGTGTGCCTAAGAGTTGCTGTATCTCGTTGTATTCAATTATTTTCACAGGCAATTCAATTATGCATTTGTGTGTGTGTTCATTTTGTTTTCTTTATAATATTTTATAGCATAAATGTATAGACAAGTCATCACTATTTAAAGTAAACCTGAATGTAGTTTCAGGTATGTAGTAGGACATAGAATAGATTGAATTTTAGCGGTTAATCATTCTCTTTATGCTAAAGTCAATTTATTTCTACTCCCCCAAATAAGTTGATTTTTCTATAACTCTTGGCTATTGTTTTCCTATCTGCATATTTATTTTCATCTTTGAAGATCCATTAACTACTTTTTTCAGCATTTTTGAGCCTTTTTAATTTTGTTTTTTACTTTTATTAGTACATCTGTGAAGTACATAATGATTACATTCACTGTAGGGAATTTGTACATGTGCATAACACATTTCCATTCTTTTTATCGCTTTCCTTCCACCTCCCCCAACGTTGACTGTTTTGAAGTGGAAATAATAATGTCTGAGGATGAAGTTAATAAATATTATTACTAACTAAATTAATAATACCTGACATATAGTGGACACTCAATAATTGGTGCATTGTATTATTTTAGTATTATAAAAGTGACTCATTATAAAGAAGTGTTGTGTATCAGAGTTTCATAGATTTTATCTCACCCAGTTTTGTAAATATCTTTTATTGCCAGACATGTTTGCCAGATGTGGCTAGTTATTGAGAACTATAGAGATGAACTAGGTAGAAAGGCTCCTGATAGCACAAAGTTTAGATTAGGGAAAACAACACTATCTGGTATATTTCTTAATAAAATATCTAGATTAAGTGTTTGGATTAATTTTTATTTAGGTGTCATTGAATTATTTCACTTTATGTTTGATTAGGTTGCCATTGTTACTACTCTGTAGAAGATGTATCCTAATCACTGTGTTTTCCTCTGACAGTTCTTTCAAGCATTTGATTGGAGGCCTGGATGATGTTTCTAATAAAGCATATGAGGATGCAGAAGCTAAAGCAAAGTAAGTGATATTATTTTCTTTAGATTTGATCCTGTTAAAATATTTTGACTATAAATACAATCAAATATTTTGATAGACTTAACAAAATCCAACATTCTGATAGTAAGAATCTAATTACTTGAGAGGAAAAGAAAGCAAACTATTGAAGATAATGATTACACAGCATGCTTATGTAGTGAATGTTTCTCTTTAAATATGAATACTAGATTTTATGATGAAAATCATCTCACCAAACCAAATGGCCATTTTAAAATTTAATATGAACAACTGAAGGTAAACATGTAATTTGTCCTTCCTAAAAACTTTCTAAACAAATGGTTTCTGTAATTGCATGAAAATAATAAAGCTAGAATATTTACCTGGATGAAGTATTTATTATTTTATATTGAACTTACAAATGTAAGAATTATGTGAGATGGTTTCTTATTAATTATAATTTGTCATAGAAATATAATTCTACTACAAGGATAATTTTCTTTCACATAAAACTTTAACGTTTCACAAAGATTTGAAGTTTTTCAAGATTCACCTTTCCCATAAAATTTTTAGGTCACGTTAAAAACAAGTAGTCATTATAATCCTCCTTTCCCCTCAGTGCAGTATAGTATTTTATATCACACAAGATACTAGAAGGATTAAATTGATAAAATTTAGTGTTACATGGGTAGATAGTTCCAGGCCATAATTTGATTAAGTGGCTTTGTAGTAACCTAAAAACTGCAAAGAAAAAAAATCATTTATTTTGCATTGAGAATCTATGAGGATGAAACAATTTCTAGAACTAAAATATTAAGAACTCTGTTCCATGCTAACCCTATAAAATTTTAATATTTTCAAATTATATGAATGTATTCACAATTTCTTCTCTGTATAGTTTGGGCTGGTTTTCTCTAACTTTGGAGGGAGACAAACCAAGAGGTTAAATGTCAGCAGTGCCTATGGCAGGATTTACTCAGGAAATGAAACTGGCCATTCCACAGGCTTTGGAATGACCTCTTCTGTGGATGATTAATGTTACCACTTCTGATTTTCTGCAGTATATGAAAATGCAAATCAATGGTCAGTTTAGACTTTAATTTCTGGTATTTGTATTAATCCCACTGAGATGGCAAGGGGCCCAATTAAGGTACCATCTCAGTTTTGAAAGTTATAAAATTCTCTGTTATTGTTCGGCTTTATCACTAGAGGAATATTTTCTTGCAATATATAAAAATTCATATTTGTGTCACAATTTATGTCAACTTATGTTTATTTTAATATGTAAGGGTAGGTGAGTATATATACATGACAATTGGTGGTAATCTTAAAAATACATCTAAATTATTTGAATGACTATTTTGAGAGTTACTGGAAAAAGTCAAAGATCTTTTAGGCTAATGTGTTCTTGGTGCTTGGATCTATTTCTTTCCCTATTGATAGATTCTTTTATGGCAGTTTTTGTATAACTCATATCTACTCAACCAAAAGTTGAGACCACTCAGACTTAAAACTAACCAGTGATGGAAAGGCAAATGTGAATTAGTCATATCCTTTTAGGTGTCTATCGACATTGTGAAGATAACTGTGTGCATCTCATAAATTCAGAAATTTGTGTGTTCACTCACAAATAAAAATAGAAAGGAAAAATAATATACTGAAATACAAATTCAGATAATTAGAAGGAAGGTGTGGTAACAATTCACACTGGAAGAGAATATAAAAATATGAAGAAGCCTAGTTTTCTGCTGTAGGCTCTGTCATTCCTGAGCAAGTAATCCTGGTTTTGACTCTCAATACCTGTTTTGAATTTTAGTTGCCATTTTTAAAATGGAATTTTTGAGATTTAATTGATAATAGTATATAAAACTTTGTAAATTTCAATGAACAATTACAGTGGATGCTACAGTAGCTAGAACTAATAATTGGAAATATACTTTAGTGGTTTTTATATATGGTTAAATTTACAGAGGCCAATTATTTCATATATATCATTTAAAACTAATTTTAATTGGGCAAGCATTCTTTAATTTTATGTAAGCAAAATTTTCTTGCCTGGGTAGCACATCATTGAATTACAATTACACTGAGATTAGAAAAAAATCCATTAATTTTTAATAAAAGCAACAATAGTTTTAAGACAATTCTATCATGGTTAAGAAACAGAGAAGGGTAATGAAATGACTACCTTCTCCAAGATGCTACCCAATATTTTTATTTGACCCATAGATTTGATAGTTTATAATTTAGCCATTGTGCTTGTAATTGTTTTTATTTTGTGGATAAATAATTGAAACAAAAATTGCATGCAGTTAAAATGTAGAACATGATTTGATATACATATACATAATCATATGATTTCACAATCATAATTCATTATGAATACATCTTTTGCCTCTCATAGTTATATTTATGTGTTTGTGTTTGAGGAGGGCATACAAAATATACTGTCCTAATAAATTTAGTCTGGGACAGACTTGCTTGAATTTTTCTATTCAATTCACATAAAACTAAATGAATGTATGTCACATTTCTAAATACTTGCAAAATGGAAATATCTTGTTGAAAATAATGTCTAAAATCTTTGATCCAGATTCTAGAGAGACTAATGATATGAATTGTATTCCTCAAAACAGCCACATTAAAAAAAGAATAAATGATAGCAGAGTTATTGTTATACCTTTTTCAGTGTTTCCATTGTATAGACTTCTAATAAATATTACTAGCTGAAGATTTCTGAGGTCCAAGTCTTCTCTTAATTAGGTATCCTATCACTCAGAGTAGGAATACTACAAATCATTCCTCAGGGAAAGCTTTTTAGTTGCACTAACAAGTTTAAACATCTATTTGTATTAGCATTGTTGTCTTTATTGAATTTCTTTCCCTTAAGTATATTGTACCTTCACTTTGTATTTAGGAGACTTAGAAGATTTGCCTTCATTGAAAAGACTAGGAACATGCTCTAATTACTTTAAAACTCCCTAGATAATTTTGTTAATGCCTCTAAATTTCTATATAGATCACAAAATCTGGACCATTTAACACTTAGGTAATGATTTGGCTCTACTGTAAACCTTAGTTTAAAAATCTCCTCAGTTTTACAAAAGCAATGAAAAATAATATTTTTAAAACCAAAATAAAATGGGCATGTTACTTATCCATGTGAAATCTTATCATTTCATGGACTGTGCCTATTTGGGTAGGAAAAGGAAAAAAGTAGGACTGACTGTAAAGACTGATTCCATTGACACACTTAGAAACTCAAATGTGAGAAACTCATTAGCTATGAGTATGATAGGCTTGGTGGTAGGACGGTTCCCCTAAAGTAGACAGTTGTTTCCAGAAAAGACCTTGCCAACTACTCAGTTCAGGCAACTGATCCAGAAGGATTAGCTTGAGAGAAATATTCCATGGAAATGGTTTTAAAAACTCCTTTTCTGCAATATATGTCTGAGACTCAGTGTTTCTCATAAGACTTATTTTCTACAATTATTCTTGACAAAAACTTTACCTTTATGGCATTTTTAAATTTCTCTTGATTGCTGCTAATTATCCACTGAGGGCTTCTCTTTTAAAAATGTGAGTTATAATCACTAAGACATTAGGAGAGACAATATCAGATCAAAGTTAAGGATCATTAAATCTTATTTGGAACAAAAAGTAGCATGTGTGATGATAGGTACATATTGTTTTCCTTTGGGAATATGTATTCATTCATTCATAAACATTTAGAAATTTACTTGTTAAAAGTCAGACATTGTGCTTTATAATGTGCATTCCAATATAAATCAAATTTCCTAATACAGTCATCCAGCTAAGTGAGAAGGTTGATATATAAATCAGTAATTAGTTTTCCTCTATAGTTCTAAGAATAAATAAAGATTATTGTCATATAATTCTATGTAGGCCTAGAGTTCTATCTCCATATTTAAATCTTTTCCTGTAAAACTCATAAGCATTCAGAATCATCAAAATAAAACATGAATGTTTTATTTCATTATGTCATGTATTTCTGATTCATGAATGCAGTCTATTTCTTAAATGAAATATTTTAAAGTTAGGTCATCATTGATGTCCTCATTGTAGAATACTGTAGTCAGCAATGATAGACAAAACATATTTTCAAATAAAAAGCACATATATGTGTATATATTCATATATATATTTCAACTTAGCTTATTAGCTTTAGTATTTCATCATAAAATCCTTAATATTGAATTTATACTCATAAAGTAATTTATACAAGTCCCAGCTATATTCCTAGGTTAAAGTTATATAGAGAGTAAAAAAACCAATGTTTTCATTTATAATATACATTCTTATTATTGGTGTTGGTGGTGGTACTGGAGACTGAACCCAGGGCCTTCATACTGAACTACTCATCCTTAGCCCTTTTTAAAATTTTAAGACAGGGTCTTTTTAAATCACTAAGTTTCTCACATTGGGCTTGTACTTGTAATACGCCTGCCTCCCAGAGTGCTTGGATTACAGGCATACACCATCATTTCAAGCTTTATTTAAATGATGTGTACTTTAATTATTAATAAATTAATATGGCAAGATAAAAGGAAAATTAAACACTAATGCTAATAGCTATTTTTGTGTTTTAGAACTGTATTTATAATACACTTAAAATCTAGTATCTTGGTTCTTGGATTTAGCATCATATTTATAGTAGAATTATGTGCTCTTAATAAATCTTTTTTTAAGGTGGGCTGATAACACAATTAATGGAAATCTAGAGTTCTAGACTGACTTAAATTGAGTCTCCTTGATTTAATTTATTCTGCTTTGGAAAATAAGACCTCAATCACATCTCTAAGAAGACAAAACAAAACAAAAAATAACAACAAAAAACACTTTCAAATATGTCTTATGAAGTAGCATATTCTAAATGACTTTGTAGTCTTTATGTTCATAGGAGATAACCAGATATCTTGTTCTGAAGTCTGATAGGATGTATATATATATATATATATATATATATATATATATATAAGCATTTCCATTGAGAACTTCTAATAGCTATATGAATATAAAGTTGTACATGCATTTAATTATGTTGAGAAGAATTTTTATCATTCTCCATGAGAAATTTTTATATCAAAATCCATGGAAAACTTCCAAATGAGCACAGTGATGCTTTTTAACCTACAAAACCATTTAATAGACAAACAAATTTAGAGATTCCCTGCAATGACTCACACCCCCTAGGCTCCAGCATCATCCATGTTCATTCAGTTCTTCATCTACATTCATTTATTCAACAAATATTTGCTGCCTGCCTACAAAGCTCCATATAAAACAGTGAACAAGACAGATATGTTTCTTTCCTTCATGGTGCTTATGGTCCAGTGGGAGAGACACACACATTCAGCATTTTGAGAATTTCCCAAGGAATACATCTGAGATGAATTCTAAGGAATTAGCTGGCATTGACTAGGCAAGAATTAGCCATTATAGTCTGGACATAGTAATGGAGAATATTCTAGACAGAGGGATAGTTTGTAGAAAAGTGTCAAAGTAGAAAGCAGCATTTCATATTCAGGGACCTGAATATGGACTGGCAGATGAGATGAGTTGGTTGATGTTGTATTTGAACTCTTTTTTTCTGTGAGTAGAAGGATATAAGGGAAAACAGCATAATCAGAATGTTCTTCAGGTACAAGTTAATGGTAAACAAGACAAGAGTGATAATAATATGAATCAATACAGGCAGAGAAAATCATTTAAGAGATATTTAATGGGCAAAGTCAAAGGGCTTTCTTTAGGAAGTATATTTTAGAGGTAAGGAGGAGAAAGGTCAAGAATGATAAAAGGATTTTAGGTCTAGAATATAGCGGAAGATGACAACATACACTAAGTTAGAGAAAGCTGGAGTGGTTACCACATTTTGAAAATGGTGATCATGAGCTGAACTTTGGATAGGTTAAACATGAGGTAGTTTTGAGAAATGGTTCAGGGAAGAGATTGGTATCAACTTGAGAGTAATAAGCATTTCAATGATAAATTACAGTTAACTTGTGAATGAGGTAAAAGAAAAATACAGAATGAGAAAAATGTGACACAGAAGATTGATTCTTAGGGACCCTTGGCATGGCATTTAAAAGTAAGAGAAGGGAGAAGAATTTGGCAAACACACACAAAGAAAAATGAAAAAAGCTGAGGAGAGATAAGATGTACTAGGAAAACTGGATGTAAACATAGTGTCACAAAAGCTGAAAACAGAGTATCTGTATTGCACCATTTGGGCTACTGTAACATAATACGATAAACTGAGTGCCTTATAAATAACAAAAATTTCTTTCTAACAGTTCTAGAGTTGGGTAGTCCAGGATGGAGGCACTCACATATTCAGTGTCTGATGAGGGCCTGTTTCCTTGTTCATAAAGTTCCAGTCTTTTCACTGTCACTTCCCATGACTGAGGAGTAAATGAACTCTTGGGATCCCTTTTGTAAGGACACTAATCCCATTCCTTGATAACTCCTAGAGGCCCTACTACCAAGACCATCAGAGTGAAGATTAGACTTCAATATATAAATTTTGTCGAGTTACAAAGTCTATAGCAGTACATTTCAAGAATAGAGGAGAAAACAATGCTACAGTATATTGTGAGAATTGTAGTGTGTTACTTAAAAAATACCATTCGGAATTAGCAAACCACTCATTTTTCACTTTGAGATGAAGTAGGAGGAATGGAACCTCCCTAACATGGCCTGAAAATGAATGTGATTTGCAGGAATAATAATCATTGAACTGATATCAAGTTATAAGAAATTTCCAGTAAAAAATAGCCAGAAATGTTGAAGTAGAACACTGTAGATCATCAATATTCAGAAAGATAAGTGCATGTTCAATCTGGTAGAGAATGAAAGAGTTACAGACTGAGCAAGTGGGTCTCAAGTCCTTTAACTTTGATAGACGAAGGCAGGCCACCTCTATGGATAAGGTCCATACCGCTGTGGTGGGTTTCTGGTTTAAAAAGATATTTACTCTTCTATTTATATTTTTAGGTTTAGGTGTTGTTCTCCCCAAATTACCTATAAAAGTAATAAATTTTCCTAAGAGGTATGGAAGGATTTTCCTAGCTTCAAAGCATAAATTTTTACATAAAGTCCTTTCATTCCAGTCGTGGCATAAGGCTCCCTCTGAGTACAAAGAGGAAAGAGGGGCATTAAACAAGGAAGCCCAAATTTGCCAAAAGCTTAATTAATAGCCACCTTGGAATCACCATTTTATCTTGTCCTACTCTCCTCACCATGCACTTAAATATTTTCACTTATTCGCTTAGTTCCCCCAAAAGGACATTAACAATAGATTCACATAGTATAGAAAGGAAAAATTCAATGTAAACAAGAAAAACGAAACTAGAGAAGCAAAAATTAGTCTACCATGCAAAACATGGCCTTTACTGGGACACAGGGCTTGTGTGCAAAAACAGGCACCTGACGGCTGGTTCTGACTTGTCAATAAAGTCACCTCTCAATTTCCTCTTTGCAAGGACTAATATAGAATATTGCCTCCCCGTGATCCACTCCCTTAGCTTTTTGATGGCATAATTCTGTTTTCATAATTAGTGTTCATTGGTTTAAGACTTCACTTCTGTATACAAGTTCATTTGCAAAGGATATTCTGTTTGATATTTTTAGATTTTCACGATTACTTTGGGTAGTGAGCTTGTTTGACACAATGTGACAGCAGTAAAAGATGTCTTCTTGTTCCATTTCATTAGCAAAGACAATCCTTCAGTTTCTCACTCTGCCTGTCCCTGGGAGGTGGCTCTATGCTCTTTGGAAACCAGTATTGCTTGGGTCTTTGAAAATTCACTCACCAAATGCTTCACAAAGTACAAGTCTAAAAAAATCAAGAGGTCTTCAGTGTTTGATTACAACTTCTGAATGCCTTGGGGCCATCTAGTGTCTAACAGACAAACTTTAAACAAACAATCTAGTACATAAGGGATTGCTCTTTTGAACACAGACTTTGAAATCTGGGTCTTTCTCATTAGTGTTTCTCTGCCAGTCATTTTGGACTAAAGATCTTAGTATTCCCACAATCTTATCAACAATTTACTTAAAACAACTTGGTCTTCATCTAAGCAATTCTCAGGGAAATGAGCCTAGAAATTTGTTTTTACCCTATGGAAAGAATTCAAGTGAGCAATATCCTGTTGGAAAGTGGAAACTACTGCCAATTAAATGGAAAGAACACTGAGAATGGCATTATGAAATAGCCCTCAAAGCAGAATTAGAACTTGCTGACCAATTGTATGTTGAATGGTGGGAAAACAGCTACTGTCTCTAGGCAATAAAAACTGTTCTTGGGCCGAGGATTTATCTTAGTGGTTTTGCCACCTGCTGCACAAGTACAAGGACCCGAGTTCGATCCCTGGTACCCGCCCCCCAAAAAAACACTGTTCTCCATTTTATTGCAAAGCAAAGGTTAGGAAAAAAGAAAACTTTTTCAGCATTTGGCCTTGAACTAATAAGGTGTCTTTCAATTCTGCAAGAGCTGTTTGCTTTTAAATTCTGGTACACATAATCAGGCTAGAAGAGGTGTAGAACAGTTTCTAAAGCCACCTATTTCAGATTAATACATAGTCTGGTTTGTTACTACAAAGAGCATCAAAGTAAATTTCTCTTTCGAGGAAAGGGAGACTGACTTGGTTGCTCTTTTGGAAAACAATTTTCAAGATAAAACAATTTGGGCTTGGATTAGGATTTTTTTTCTATTTCATTAAATTTAAAACTCTCAAAGGCCATTTGCTAATTTCTTCTCTGTAGTGCTTATCTCTAAGCCTCCCTAGGTAACAAGACTTTATAAATGTGAATCCCAGTATGTCCTTGCATGCAACCTTTTCTAATTGACAGAGCAGAAGACTAAACATAATTGAAAATTTTTGTGCTGCTGACTTGCTTGGTAAAAACAAAGAACTTGATTGCCAACTCAGTTTCCTTCAAAAAGGAGATTTCCTTTCCACAGTTGCCATATTAGCTAAGGACAATTAAAACTTACTTTCAAAACATCAAGAGCTCTTTGTACTAAATGGGTAATCAGGTCCCACATGGCAATAAGATTGGCCTTTCCAATCCCCAAACTTCCATAGAAATCAGAGCAATCTAATACATCCTCATTCTCTGTATGCTTCATGTCCTAAGCTTCTTTGTGATACTTTTAAAAAATATCACAGAAAAAAGTAATACCTACTGTATCCATTTGTGTTCTCAGTAGTTTCAATTGAAAGAAAAGCATTGGAAACTTGTTTTTATCTTGAATGAAGGATGTTTCTCTCACCGGAGTGAATATAGCATCATTCTAAAACTGCTTTGCAGATAAGGTTGAGCCACATTAAAGAGAAAACTTCTGAACCTAGTGAGGGGAAGAATAATAATGTTCATCCCTGAAGAGTCTCTTGGTGAGGCTACATAGGCAGGAGAACATTACTTGGGAGTTTAGTGAGCAGGCTTTAGCCATAGCACTGCTTCTGTCATGTTCACATGAACCTGACAGAACATCTGAGCCCCTATGGGCCTGTTTCTTAATCTGTTAAAATATCAGTCTTGAAACTCTTTCTAGTTTTTAGCTTTAGGCTTCTAAGATATTTGAAATGTGCTCATTAAGACATTTTTTTAGAAGCATGACTACCTATTATGTAAAAATTATCTTCATTTTTGCTGCTTTTCTGCATTTATAATGAAGATAATATGGTTGACAAGAGAAAACAGGCTATTGAGGATCATGGAATAGTTTGTGGCTCTATATTTTAACAATAATCATATATCTTTATTCTTCTAATTTGAAAGTATTGTTGAGAGTGTTTCAGAACATTTATGTTAAAAATTATGTAGTTTTGCTTGAAGTTCATTGTGATAATTCATAGGAGTTAAGTAAATTAGCCTTTAGAAACACCATTTTTCTTTTTCATCATTACACATATAATTTTCTCTTTCCAATATGACATTTAGATATGATAATAAGCCAGACCATCTTTCAATAAAGTGGCATTAGAAAATTATAGAGTATCTTTGAAACTGAAAGATTTTATACTAATATTTCCCCCGTGGATCCTTTCAGACAGAAATGATTTTTAAGTAATGAATTAAAATGGCAGCATAAATCATTCTTATACAGTGAACATAATATACTATATTAGTGTCCTTGAATTCTTACTTGAAGCAGATGAGACTTAGAAGTGAAGCATGGCTCTTGCTTAGAGCCATTTGCAAACACAGAATCATTTTACTCCAAGGCATAAATTGCAAGCATTTGTCAACTTTATAAACTGTATTAATTACTTGAGACAGCCAGACAGTTCCCTAAGTGTATTGGATGTATACATAAGGCAAAAGCTGTTGTTCTTCTCCAGAAACTGTACAATTTAGACAGTCTAGATATGTTATTGATTGAGCATTTTGAATAGTACCAATCCTAATGTCCTTGAAAAGAGGATAAAACAACTTCTAAAATGATGAATTTCAACCACTTTCAGTTTAAGGACTTGGAAAGTATGACTCATTGAATCTAGAAGTCATTTCCCTTCAGTTTTTTAAATTTAGTTTTGTGGAAATGACCCTGAAAACATTTTTCAGCTTGGTATGCCTGTTATACCAGTGATATTGGCCTATCATCCTGCTACAGTTGGGTTCAAAGCTATTTTTCCAAGTTCCCTGCTCATCTGTTAGTGACTGTGTTATTCCCATGGGTTCTTCTTGATGCGGCTCACATTATTTTTCTCTCAAGTCTCTTTATTTTATTAAGTAAGAATCAAACTAATAACAAAGAATATGTTTTAGTCTGTTTATCAATCCTGAATTTCAAATGGGCCTCGAAAAAGTTGACAACTTTATAAATAGACCAAATGTCAGAGACTGCTTTTTGAGTGACAGCATGAGCCAGAGAATGTATCAGCCATTTCCTTCAGAAAGCTGCTGATATTGATTAACATTAATATTCTGTCCTACACTGACATAAGTGATCAGAATAATAACTTCATATGCTAAGGTACTCATATATAGGAGAGCTGGGAGGGACTTCAAGAAAATAGGACTATGACAGAAGCATTTGTTGATTACAGTCATGAATGTTTTGGTCAATAGCAAATCCTATATACAATGGTGATCCTAAAATTCCATTGTCTGGTGATGTCCCAGCCACGGTAGGAAACCATGGTGTGTGATGTTCACTCAATGAGGACATTGTGTGAGGATGCATTTTTCAGAATATATATTCACTAAGAGAAACACAATTGTAATTATCTAGATTATTATAATTATACTACCTCACCTTCAAATCCTAAGTGATATTATAAAACAGTAGCATAAAAATAATCTCATTATACAGGTTATGTTTTTCTAGCTCATATTTTCAAGTATGTATTGCATCCATAAGCTCCATACAAAAGCAGAGAAGATTATTCTCTAAAAAGTGTACATATTCTAAAAAGTCAAACAATGTACAGGAAAAGAAAGATTTTACACTATCATTCCTGTGTATGAGCAAATGAAGACACATTATCTCCTTTACATAATTTCCTTTTATCTGTCTTATTATTTAAACGTATTTACAATAGTTTACTTTTTAGGTATTTGCTTTTTAATGATGCCATTACCAAGAAAAAAGATACAGTTAAATTCATTTTATTAGACTGCACCGCATGAACTTGACAATATTAGACCATTTTCAGCCTGTGTATATGGCAATTTACATGGTTAATCCTATTTTTTTTAAATTTCTGTTGTTGTAATTGATATAGAGTATTTTAGAGTTAGACCACTATTATCAGATACCATGCTACATTACATAATTTTTGGACACCAATTTCCTTCTAGATGGGCTTGTTCAACTATGCATCATATAATTTTTATAGTTTCATAAACATTATAGCTATGTACAGTTATTGATAAACCTGATTTATAAGCCTTACCCTTTTGTTACTTTTTGTAACTGTAGAAATTTCACAGGGCTACACACATATGCAAGGGGTTTTCAACTTCAGCCCTTTTGAAATTTAGGGCTGAATAATTCTTTGTTGGAAGTAGCTGTCTGCTAACTTGCAGGATGTTTAGTAGCATCACTGACTTCTATCCACTAGATTCCAACATTATATCATAATCTCCTACCTTCAGACACACAACAATCAAAAATATTTTTAAGCAGTAACAACACAGGCAGAGGAGAATGGGCCTAAATCAGCCATGGTTATGCACCATTGACATAAATGGGAGAAAAGGAAATACAAAATTGTAGGGGAAAATATTTAAAACTATATTATTATGAAGCACAGATTTTTTAAATGGTGAAAATGTACCCTACCTGCCCATAGTTTCCCTTCTAAGAGAAAAGTTTACGTGCAATTATAGTATCATAATTGGCATCCAATAAGACTGTATGTTCTATAAGGGCAGGGTTTGCCAAGACCTGATCAATTCAAATGTTAGAATAAAATCAAATTATACAAAGTAATTTATTCACATTCAGTGAAGATTCATAGTTCCTCATAATACTAAAGATTTACAGAAATCATATTTACTTCTTCAAAGAAAGAATTTTAAGCAAGATGAGACAATGACAATTACTGGGAGAATCTAGTTCATCAGATGCTAAAACTTTGGTTTTAAGATGTTACAGTTGGTAAAATTGCTGAAGCTAAGAAAACACTCATTCTTAGCTTGATTCTGCATAATGTTGACTGGCATTTTTATGCTGGATGTTAACTCACTGCAATGGCCTCAAATGTAATTACATTGTATTTAATACAATAAATTTTCTTTCTAGTCTTATAACCCTTTAGGTAAAACACAGCATTGTATTAAGACAGAAAGCATAAAGACAGATTTTAGGTGAAATAAAAATCTATAATAGTTGGCTAACATTACACTGGTACTATAATACAAGTGTATATTGTAAAATGGAATATAGCACAAAAGAGAACAAACAGGCTACAGGCAAATCTTGGGGTATTTTTGAGGACTGAAAGTCAGCAATTTCACAGTCTCTCCAAATAGCAACACTTTAACATTACAAGTACTGGCAACATGGTTTCATTAACTTTTAGAAATAAAGGGCATGACATCCTTTAAATTCTACTTTTGTGGTAATTACTAACAGTGGATTCTGCCAACACAAGGCTACATTGTCATCTGCTGTCCATTGACACGAATACTATTTCCCAAGTGCTTCCAAGACCTATACACTGGTCAATTTGACTTCTTGCTAATGGAGGAAAGAGCCAGAAACAATTAGATACAGCCATGGCAGTCCATGAGCTTCTGTTGCCTGCATGTCCTCAGATCCAGAAAGTGAACATTTACAACATACAGCGTGCTGGAATTTTAGAGCTGGAGATAAAACCAAGGGTTAGGAAGACAAAGGATCTGAAATTGTTTAAAAGACTTCAAAGAGGAATAATGAATGATGGACTGCTGGGATTATAAAGCAAGTGACTATTTCAGTGGATTTGAAACTATGTCTTACAAATGAGAAGGGGTCATGAAATTTATTTAGTGGATTTATTTAGTGGATTATTTAGCATTTTCATTATTTCAGCGTAAGGATATATACTATTGTTTTGTGATACTTTTCATACACACACATACACACATTGTCAGGGATAAGTCTGATTAAAAATGTATTTCATCATATAGACTGGAGTTAAAATTGTTGGAAACTATAGTGAGGAATTAATATAAATGCTTCTCTCCCAATTCACTGGTATTATTCATTATAACTCTATTTCATTTTTAAAATAGGTGCATTAAATAGACTTAACCTTATAACTTAAGAGTACCCTTTCTTGTTCAATTACTTACCTTGAAAATATGTGCATCTGGATCCATGTTGGAGAAAGCAAGAGAGTGAGAGGAACAAGGTGCACATCTTTTAGTATGCAAGGCACATGTCAATCTAGTGATGGGCTACAAGTGTCATCTCCATGTTCAAAGAGTAGTACATCATTATTATGAGGAATAAATTAAAGCATTTTTTAAGATGCTAGATATGCACTAGGGTAAGAAAATACAGAGGATGCATTCTCTTCTTTTGAGAAATAACATTTAATAAGAAATGCAGCAATTATACTGTTGGTTGCAGTGCTACTTAATGAGAGGAATTATAGAATATTATCTGAGTGCTTAGATGGGACATCTATATCAACCTAAGAGTTTCAACTATATTTTTATCAAGATATTCTTCTGTATAAATGAAGATTATAAAAATTCTTTGAACCAAAATAGGGTTTTGTTCATGTAGATTTGTTTACAACTACCTATTGGCTTTGTCATCTGTACTGTTACATGGTTCCTAACAAAGCTCTAATATAAGTGTAGTTCCGCCAGTCCTAGTGGACTTATTTCTATTTTCTACTGATCATGAATGTTCACTTCATTTCAAAAGGATGACACTGGGCAGGTTGTAATATTTGATTTACAAGTATAACAATAGCAAAAAAATAAACTTATCCTGCCACTGGGCACCAATGTCAGCTTTTTAGAACACCTCTTTAATAATGAGTGTTCTCATTTATATCCTTAACTGATCTCTTCAGAATTTAAGAGCTTTAATAATGCTACAGTCATCACAGATGCTTATGTGTTTATCTCTATGTTATTGGAGACATGGTACCTATTTGCTATAAAACATAGTATAAAATCTTACTTACAAAAACCCTCAACAATCAGAAAATTCCAATACTGTGATCCTATGAGTTTTGCTATAGTGGTTACTAATAAAAGTGAGGACCAAGAAAATCATTAAAAGCAAAATAAATTTCTAAACTATAAAATGAAGTCTAATTTATATTGAGTACTTCACTCTTTGAAAAATAATTCACCCATATAACTTACAAAATAAGTAGCAGTATTTAAATTCTCAAAGAATAGAGCAAGCCAAATCCCAGGGAATCTGGAAAATTCAAATGCATTCTAGTAAGACCAAATAAATTACTGAGATGGAGAAATGTATTTGAAAGCACTTTCTTTTTTTTTTTTTTTGAAAGAACTTTTTTGAATGTTAAAATGATGTATAAATATAATACAATCCTGTTCTTCTATTTTAACACTTATGAATGTAGTAATAATTAATAGCAATAAAGGCTAACATTAGTTGATCACTTTACATGTGCTAAGTATGAACTACTTAATTTAATCCTAGCAATTATATTAGGAATATATTCAATACATATTTTCCGTAATTTTACAGGTAAGAAAACTGATTTAGGCCCCATGTTATACAACTCGTAAATGGTAGAACTGAGATTCACGCTGGGCACCAGATGTTATCTACCAAAGCCCATTTGTATACTTGTAGAACCCTGACCATTTCACATGCATATTTTCAAAGGGTAAAATTAAAAGCTTATTATTTAATTTTCAAGCCAAAAAAGTAGTACAATGAAATTCTCCTTTTATACACATCACCTATATTCAAACAATTTATCCACTTTTTGCCACGATCGCTGTCTGATCCTTTAATTTGTTCTATATTTAAAACAAATCACTAACATCATACCATTTCCTCCAAATATATCCTTCCATATGTGTCTTGTAAAAATAAAGACACCTTCTTAAACAACCACAATATCATTAACACATTTAGCAAAACGAGCACCTAGTCATTATTCAATTGTTCTCAAATTTCTCATTAGTAATTGATTTATTTCTCGTTGGATCAAAAGAAAATCACATTCATCTCATGTTGGTTATGTTTTCTTAGATCTCTTTTACTGTAGAGCAGCTCCTCTAATAGCTCCCGGAGGTTGTTAAAGAAACGGAAGCACTTGTCCTGGTATAGATTCTTCAGTTAAGATAGTTTTCCTGTTTGTAAATAATATCATCAATCTTGACTTTCTCTATGTTCTGCATTGCTATACGGAGTCATGAAGCCTAAAAGATTGATGATATTTTTGTTCTACATTTTTGACAAGGTTTCATAGGAGGTTCAGTGTATACTAAAATATTTTATTGTAACAGGAGGAAAATCATGCCTGACTGTTTCACTTCCAATTAACTGAAGTTGGATCAGTGGGTTAAGAAGTAACAACACAACCCTTTTGTTACAAAGCTTCTTTCAACTTAAATATTTTAATTTACAATTGTAGTCATTGCCTAAATCAGTTATCTCATTAAGTTTTTGAAATGATCACTATCCAACCCTATCATTTTTTCAACATCTATTAACTGGAATTCTTTTCTGAAAATTTTCCCTCTTAGCCAGGAGTGGTGGTGTGAGTCTGTGATTGCAGCACTTGAGAGACTGAGGAAGAAGGATCACTCAAGTTTGAGGCCAGCCTGTGCTACACAATGAGTTCAAGACCAGCCAGAACTACTTAGTGAGGAGCTGTCTTAAACAAAACAAAACAAAACAAAATAAAAGGTCCCTCAACAACTAGAACTCTAATAGTAACTGGCATCCTGCTTACTTCTTAGAGACAAATAAGGTCTTTTAATTTTATCTTTTCTTCATTTTTTTAATCATTATGAATTTGTGGATTTTTATATTTTTTATGTGCTCATTCCATTTACCCATGGGAGCTTCCTCAGGTTGGTGCCAAGTTTCTTCTGGCACAACCCATTCATTCCTAAGAATTCTTTGCTGCCTGGAACACACAATGCCCAGATTCTTCATGTACATTTCTTTCTTGGTTCTAAAAATCATCCATTTCTCAAGAAATCCTGGCTCCTTTTAGACAGAAGTGGTGCTAAATAAGTGTGATCACTGCTGCAGGGATTCTTTGCCTGTAAGCCTTTTTAATGGGGGAAATAATCAGGGAATGACATTTTTATAAGTGTCTTATAATTCAAAATATGCTGTATCTAATCTAGCAGGCTTCCTCTATTATTCTAAGAGAGTAACATACTAAGGAAGGAAGTAGGCATAGAATTCCTTTACAATTCTCCCTCTCTCTCTCTCTCTCTCTCTGAGACAGGGTCTCACGCTGTAGTTCAGTCTGGCCTTGGCCTTGAACTCACTATGGATCCCAAGCTGGCCTCAGAATTGAGCCATCCTCCTGCCTCAGCATCCCAAGTGCTGGGATTTCAGGTGTATGCCACCATGCCAGGCGTAGAATAACTTTCATATCAAACTTTTCTAAGTTGATACTCTCATTTCCTATTGATTTTCATATCTGAAATGGACTTCCTGTTATTTCAGGAGGAAGTCAAGGATGAGAACTTGGCTTATGATACCAATTTAACTAAAATATTTTCCAGATACCATTAAATATAGTTCCCTTAGACTCAGTGACTTCCTAAGATAAGAAATATTTACATAAAAAGAAAAACTGTTTTAGTATTGGATTTAGCTTGCATTTGAAGTTATTTTCTTATATTATTAGGCTTTAAAGAGATTGAATCATCTGAGTTTCAGAAAAGACACACACACACACACACATACTCACACAAACATTTTTTTGAACCCTCAACTTCTCTTTCAGAAACTGTTGAGGTGAAGGCTTTGCAATATCAGTGTCACCCGTGCTTTCATTTATTTTTTTCTTTTCATTTTCATTTTGTTGCTGTTGAAATGAACTTCATGATCTCATCCCTTTGGTCTGTAGTTTTTAGCAGACAGGAAGTTCCAGCAGTTAAAAGTGATTGCAGTTGAATTCTCAAGGAGCTACAAAGTGCTCCCTCTTCTCAGTCATTTGCCAAACTTTCCTTCCTGTAGAGGAAATATTAAAGGAAAAATATGACACTTTAGAAACCATCCATTTTTACTGTTAATAAAGCAAAAGAAGCTGTCTCTGTTTTCTCAGAACCCACACACTTTACTAACTATTGAAGTCTTACTTAACTCCTTATCTTTTATTAATTAGGATCTTTATTTTAGAGGATTGAATATAGTTATTTTGAAGTAAGTAGTACCTATGCCTTTGTTTCCAAAGCAACAACATCTAACAAAATATTTACAGAACAAGAATTAAGTTTTGTTTTGTTTTCTTTTCTTTTCTTTTTTACCAGAAGCAAGTACAATAGCCAGTTTCCTCTGTATCCCTTCAAATTCAGATACAGTTACCTTGAATGTAAGTTGGAAATGGTTACTTAATTTTAACTTCTGATTTGGAGAGAAGTAAAGTGTGGAAATAATTAATTCTTTGAGAGAAGCTCCAAGTAAATTTAGTAAGAATTCTGTAAGCCCAATTATGTATATTAAAGAATTATTTTTCTGTTCTACATGTATATCTAAAAACTAAGTAAATTAAATATAAAATATATTCATCCAGAGTGCAACAGGTAATTGATATGGTAAAAACACTTTCCATGTCTCACCACCAAATAACCCTCAACAGAAAGTATTAGGTTCTTTTAGTTAAAAATATAATTTCCTGGTTTTAAAATATCAGCTATTTTTCCTTTCCATCCTTTCCTTTCCCCTGCCCCTCCCATTATCCCTACCCCTTTGGACCTTTTCTTCCTATTTTACATTATCAATTATTCATTCTAATCATTGGTACATTTTAGGTATACAATATAATGACATTCATCATTGGAAATTTGCACCTTTACATAGTCTCTCTTGGTTCTTATTTTTCACCCTTGCCCAGCCCTCCCTTCAACCCCTCCATTCCTCCCTATTTACAAAGATTTTGTTCCTATTTTTCCATTTTCTCATATTAATCCCATTCCTTTCTATCCTTTCCCCTAGCCCTCCCACTTCCTTCCCCTTTGCCCCTTTTCTTCCTATTTCACATTATCTATCATACATTTAGTCCTTATTTACACTTTCAGTTTCTCACACCAGAGAAACTATTCGATATTTATTCATGTGTGTCCTATTTATTTTACTTAAGAGTATCGCCTCAATGTGCATCCACTTAACTATAAATGATGAGAAATGGAAAAAATGGAAATAAAATCTTTGTAAATAGGGAAGGGTGGAGGGCTTGAAGGCAGGGCTAGGAATGGGGAAAAAATAAGAATCAAGATGCATTATGTAAAGGTACAATTTCCAATGAGAAATATAATTGTGTTGTATACCTACAATATACCAATAAAATAATTTAATAAAAAAAAGAAATGAAAATATCAGCTATTCTTCTATAATATTTATTCAACCACAGTACATATGGTTACCTATCAAAATCATGGAGGCTCCTAGAAAAAAAATCCCATCAACTTAGACCTAAAATGGCAATGTTTGCCATTTCATTCTTTCTCAATAGTTTCCATGGAAACTGGATGGATATGACAATCAGGGAAGGGAGAATGATGACTGTTATTCAAAGATAAAAATGATCACAGGACTAAATACTTGGGATTAGAAGGTACTTAGAGTTGATGGAATTAATTTTTGAACTCTTTTAGTAGTAAGTAGAAAATGAAATATGTGTTTAGCATATAAGGTAAAAAATGATAAGGTTAATATTTTCTTAAAGTTTCCATTTATGTAGTCTTTGTCTGTGTTTTTAGTAATATAAAGCTTAATAGTGGAGACACATTTAATTAATGAAACTCAACATAGAAAATAGAAAACAAATTGCAATTGAGTTTATTGAAAATATTAGAGCTTAATAAAAAAATTATATCCAGGTAATGACGTTTTCACTTTCTAAGTGAAATATGACTGTCCTGAAGCGTCAGTTATTGAGGTAATAAAACAGAACCTTTTGCTATCTGAGATAATTAGTGTGAAATAATTAGAGGGGTTTTCTGAGGGCTTTGCCCTACAGTGAAACTTGTTATAATGAATTACTGTGGGTCTCATCTACTCCAAATTAAACTTAAGAAGACTATCAGTTTAACACATAAATTTAATGAGTGAGAGATATTTTACCAAAATGAATGTTTAGATGGTTTTATGACGACAAAGAAATAGATCACACCATTTGGGGCACTGATATTTTTGGCCTAACAACTATTATCAATCCATTAGTAAGAGACACATATGCAAAATATACCCAACATCCAAACAACTTTAAGTGGAGCCTTTTTGTTTTTTTTGGTACTGGGGATCTCACTCTGGACCGCGCGCTTGCAAGGCAGGCTCTGGAACCACTGAGCTAAATCCCCAGCCCAAGTGGAGTCTTTTTAATTCTTCTGCTTTTCAGTTTTCCTTGTTTCTTTTCTCTTTAGCTCAAATCTATTTGTGAGCTTTTAAAATTTATTTTGTTTTAAAGAAACAAATGAAGGCATTGATTTTTAATAAAGCTAACCTATTTTATATATTCATCAGCCAGAGCTATCTACAAAGAGCAGACATGAGATATTACCAATTATTCTCATGATGTTGCCCTTAATAGTGTGACTTGGATCTTTTTCCTAAATTGCAGAATTGGAATTGGTTGGGGACCTAGCTCTCTTCTGCACTTCTCAATCCTCTTTTCACTTCTACTCTGTAGATACTTTGGAACTTGGTCAGTGTGTGCTGGGTTTAATTATATTACTGGAGGTTTCCAATACATCAATACATTTTTAAAACTTATCATTTGCAGTCATTTAATATTAAGCTAAAGCTTTTTTCATTTTTTCCTTGTTTTCTTTTTTTTGTATTTTAATGATCACTAAGAAATAATACTCCAATTGTCTAAGTTCATTCTTATTGGTTACTAATTTCAGAATGTCTGAATGAATATTGTTTTTTAATTTAAAATAAATATATCTGGAATTAGAGATTAATGAAAACATAATGGATTAATTATTGTATTAGAATTGTCCGAAAACTAATAGTTACTTGGCTATTTGTCAGGAATATTGTGTTTTAACATGTGAGGACTGGGTTTACCCTAGGAAAATGTTATGCTCATGATTTTCATGGTTGAGTACAACCTGAAGAGAGATGGAAATTGATTTAAATTGTGGTATACATAATGGTAATTCAACAAGGGAAAAGATGCTGTGATGATCACAGTTGCATCTCATCTTTGTTACTACCTTAATTACCTAAAATATGTTTTCAACAAATCTATAATTCAAACCAAAAGGTGTTATTCCCTGGGAAGTATTGAAAACATCTGAAAGGAAAAGAAAGCACAAAATGGAGGAAGTTGAAGAGAAAATTAATTAAAACATAAATTAGAAAAGCAAGGCTCACCAGCTTGCAAGTAGACACCTAAAAACCCATATATTTACCAACAAGGAAAGATATTCATTTTGATTTGATGAAAACAGGAGGTTTGGGAATTGTCTAAAGAGTCTTGAGGCTGTGTGTTAGATAGCAAATTAGAAGTGAACTTGCTAATGTGACATTGTACTGAAGCACAAATAGGGCGGGTGATATTAGGCATTTGTAAGCAGATGGGTTCTATTAGAAATAAGTGATAATAAGCATAAAACTTCCTTGTATAAAAGACATTTTAAAACTATTTATACGACTGAGTTCATACTTTAGAAATGTCTTTGAAATAATTTATTATGGTAGCATTATCTTGAATAAATCCACTATGGTTATATGATTATGTTATATATAAATTAAATAGCATAATATATCATAGAATTTTTCCAGAGTATTAATGGAGCTTTATCTCTAAGTACATATCTACATTAGTAATTATTTTAGGCAATAAAAATAATAGCAGGAAATGTAACAACAGATATGATGGAGGTGCTGGTTTATACAATTATATTAGGAAAAAACTATCAAAATTTTCATTTTACAAATGAGGAAACAAGCATAGCACTGTTAAGCAATTTCTGCTAGTTCCACAGTTTGCAAGCAAAAATACTCCAGTGTAAAGATGTCTACAACTGAGAAGTTGTTCATTACCGAAGATTAATTATTCAACTCATAAATCAAGAAATAAGATACTGCTTATACTTTACCAACAAGAGCAGAGAAATGATTTTTGTATGTTTAGTTCACTTGTCTGGATCCATTATTAGCTTTGTAGGTCAGACTATTGGAAGACAGTTTGGAAGATTTTCTTTCAGTTAGCATTTGTCTTATTTTGCTTTTTTACTGTTAATTTTTGAAGGAGAGAATACAGGAAGGACTAAATATTTACAAGCTTTTAAAATAATTCCTTTTCTAGGCACGTGTAGAGTCATTTTCATAAATGGGAGACTGTGTGTGTATAAATCTCAGGTACACAAATTTTTTTGGTATGTTATATTCTTAAAATACACGTTACCAAGAAAACAGTGATTAAATTATCAGTTGCATTCATATTTAAACATTTTTGTCCTGAAAATAGAATGATAAGTTGAAAAAAATAAGGTGCTTTCTTTTGTGGAGTTGTGGGCATGATGAAGAGAGCAAACACACTGGAATATAAGAGAAACTGTCAACAAGCAGCAGCTTTGATGTTCATCTGCAATCCTTGCACAATCAAGTGGAAACTGGACAGTGTCTCAGTCAGAGGTCAGCAGTAGAAAGCCATAGAAAGGTCTGGAATCCTTCTGCTTTTCTTCTGGGAAATTTGATCCTTCCCAAAGCAGGATCGTTTTGTGTTATTATTGTTAATTTAAGAGCAGAACTGTGCTGCTTGCCCCCAGTATGTACAAATTAAAATGATCTAATCATGACCACAGTACCTTTCAGTTGAAAAGTTTTTATAAATAAATCAAGGAGTATTATAAATGGGGTACAATTATGTAAAAACCTTGCATTAAACATTTTAGTTATTAATCTCTAAACCTTAACATTAAGTACATTTTCTTAAGTGTTATATTTCTCTTCCTCAAAATCCCAAAATATAAAGTCATATATAACTTTTGAAACTTCATGATGCTTTAAAAATAATTTCTGAGTTTTTTCTGGATGTTCAAATTTTTTAATGTATTTTCTAGTAAGTTAAGTAATCAATGCCACAGCTCTCAGAGTTCTAAATTGAACTTTGGTTCATGAAATAATCTCCAACGATGCGAAAGAATTGGATCCCTTCCTTGTCATTTGTGAGGCACACATTCCACCTAGCATGAGAGATGAGCTCATGTTGGACTTTAACTGTAAACTGGTTAAAAATAAGTAAACATATCAACTGAGGACAATATTGTACTAAGTGATTCTACTGCTTATTGTCTCAAAGCATGCTTTGAAATAATCTGAATGAAATGAACAGAAGAAAAACATTTACACATGGAAAATGTTGTGTACTGTGAAAATTATAGAAAAAGCTTTATCCTAAAAGAAATGCTGCCAAGTACAAGTCATAGCCCGTACTTCAAAGGCCAATATCCCCAAGGCACCGGGATGTTTATTCCAGCTGCTTTCCATGCTCAGACTTAGCATAACCTTGTTAGTCCATTTGAAAATTCTGAGTCCTCCAATACCAGGGTGGTCACCTGGGTCAGTACAGGATCTTAGACTCACAGAGCATTAGAGTTAGGAGGAGAACAGTGGTCACATAAGGCTCTTTCATTTTACAAAAGAGGAAACTATAATTCTGGAGATGTGAACTTAGTCATTTTAACAGTAGCTTTTTGAAAACTAAAGAAATTAAGCTTCTGTGTGTTGCTACATTGATCGATGAGATATAAACTAATATAAAAGCTTCTCACTGCTAGTTAACAGGTACTCTAAGATTCTTAGCATATCTTTCCTGGTCACTAGGGCACTGTTCAGAGCAGCGAAGCAGCTGATTTACAATATGGTGCATAGATGAAAGTCTCAGAGATTCTTTTTACTCACTAGGGGAACATGACTTGCATTATTTCATTACTCATGTCAGTTAATCTTTGAATATGATTCTACTCACATAACTCTGACAGAAGGAACACAGTGTTGAAACTATTCAAATAGTTTATTATATTTTGTCTAATGTCTTTGTGTGACTCAAATAGTTTATTGCTTTTCAGATACACATTAAAATGTGAACAGCTGTATTGTACAATTTTGAGACAATAAATTTGAAAACTGCATTTCTTAAAGGTATAATTACTTGACTTAACTGACATACAGTTTGATAAATATTTGTTCCATGGAAAAGAAATTGTTTGAGAATTTCAGTGGTGACTGATAGACATAGTTTTATGACTTAGCATTCCAAAATTAAGCCAAAGAAATTGTGTTTACGATGGCTTACACAGTGTAATCTAACTGAACAGAAAGGAAAAATAATAACTTTGTAATATCTGAGAAAGAGTTTAAGAAGAAACAATGAGCAAATGGAACCAAGAAATCTATAATAACTAGAATGATTTTTAAAAAGCAGTTATGATATTGTCCCTATGATGATATGAGTTATCACAGACTGGGCGACATAAAATAAGAGACATTTGTTTTCTCCCAATTCTGGAGCTCAGAAATCCTCAGTGTTATCATTGGCCTAATCAAGTTATCATCAAGACCATACCTCCCCCCAGCATTTCTAAAGGACAATTCATTACCATTGTGCTGTTTTTTGGCAGTCCTAGGTTTGTGGCTGTCATTTTAATCTTTACCTCTGTCTTTTCATCATCTGTGTGTCCGGGGGTGGGGTGGGGGTGTGAAACCTCACCCTGTTTCCCTTTTTAACAATACCTGGAATAAAATTTAGAGTACACATGGATAATCCAAAATAATTGCTCCATCACAAAATATTTAATTTAAATCATAACTTCCAAGGATTTTTTCCAAATTAGGTAACTTCTACAATTTCCAAGGATTAGGACCTGATATCTTTAGGGAAGTGTTGTCAGCCTACCAGAGAGAAGTTAACATGTTAAATTAGCACAAAAGAGCATGGCTGTATTTCCCTTTCACACTGCAAAATGTGCGATTCTGAACATACTTAAAGTAACTTTTGATGAGAAGCGACTGAATTTTAGCAATCTCTGTTCTTTGTTTTCCTTTATTCCAACTCTATTCTCTTCCCACTACCAATTTTATTTTAATCCTCAGGCTCAAGGTCTAGTAGAGCAATCTTATTCCATAAAATGTTCAAGTATTTTTTCCCTAATCCAAACCTGCCGTTTTGACCTGGACATCTCTTTAGGGGACTACTTAGTATTTATCATTGTCTGGGTAGTCTATCTTACCATTATAGGGGAGTAAAGATTCCCCTTGTCCTAGAGAGACAAACACTAGAAATTACTAGATTTCACATTTCAAAAAAATGAAATCTATCTGCTACTTGAAGATTACATCCACCCCATATTCTAAACATACCCTCTACAGTGGTTGACCTGGGGTAGAAAATTCCAAAAGGCCACTGAAGAGTGCATGACCCATGGAATTCCTGTGTCTTTTAGTTTTATGGAAAATCTAAAGGACTGTATGACTATTTTCTCTTGGTCTGATCTGCAGAAATCTCCAGAAAAAGAGCCAGCCTTGTTATTGACCTGTAAGGTGGTGGCTATTGGCCTGAGTGGCACAGAGGGACATTATGAAACATCAGCCTATTGTCTAAGTTCTCAGACCTGAGCCTCCTCCCTGGATTCACTCCATGTCCCCAGTGCAGTGGTATTTCCCTCCAGATAAACATATCTCCCATGCATAGGGGAGACTCTTGGTCCTTTAAGAAGGTGCAAACCCTGAGGAGAAGCAGAGTTCATGCTAGGACTCAACCATCCTCTTGTGCCTCATTCATGTGTACCTTTGCCGTGTTAGCATTGTGGATTCAGTTCATTTATTGGAGCAAATAGATAAACTTTATCATAGGGGATAAATGGAACAGGTACCAACTCTTCTTCTTATACTCTTGAAGCATACTTTGAATTCATGAATATATCTTTCCAAAGTAATCAATTGGAATTGAAACTTGGTTTGTGCCAAGCTCTGAGGTAAGCATTTTATTTTTATTTCATTATTGAATCCTTTGGGTTCTTTTACTACCATCATCATCATCATCATCATCGTCATCATCATCATCGTTGTCGTCGTCGTCATCGTCATCGTCATCTTCCAGGTGAAGAACCTGAGGGTCAGAGGGATTTGGTGGCTCACACATAGCTGAGAGGTTGAAAGCTACCCTGTAGTCAGCAGCAGAGTCAGGATTTAGACCCAACTGTTGTATCTCCAGAATTCATCTCTCTAAGCCCTAACGATAGTATTTCTGGATCATATTTGTGATCTTGTTATGACTCTAGTCCTAATCTGGAAACATGCATGAGTAACTCTCAGTGGGAACATGTCCCCTGTTTATGCCTTGTTTATGTTTTATGTTTTAAAGCCAATTAAACTAAGAAAGATAGCATACCCTTTTTGAAAAAAATGCTTCCAAATCCTTGGTTTACAGCCCAATGATGGAATATAAAACATATAAACTGCAACATCTTAGATCATATCATAACTTAACAATGAGCCCTTTTATGGAAACACTGCTATAGAGCACTTTTCCCCTGTCACATTCATCACATAAGTATATTACGGAAAACATTTTACTATAAAGCCTGCAGCATCACATAGCTGCATATTTAGGCAGCTGAGTTCATCTTTAAATCAGCATTACTAAATCTGCCCCTGATAAACTTCAGCAAGTCTACTACCACTTAGAGCTAACACTAGGACACTTAGACAACATTAGTGTTCTACTGGGAGTTTCAAATAACCTTGTATCCATTAAGGGAAAGTAAATTGCAGAAAGATAATCTTTAAAGGCAAAGACAAGTGAAATGGTACATTATTCCTGCCCTACAGGCAGTATCTTTTTCTATTTGGTCAAGAAATATCAGCTGTATTTGTTGTATTAATGGCTTGTTTTATTATTATTGTAAAATTTATATATTCTAAATAATTTATATTGCATATATTTTGCATGCACATGTCCTAATGAAGCATGACTACAGCTGAATCACTCATTTCATGATTAAATCATGAGCCTCATTTCAAAACAATAGTGCTTGAGTCTTTATTTAGAAATGTTTAAAAAGTTTACTTCTAAATGTTCTGTTTTATTTCCATTTACAGCTTTTAATAACGTAGAATGCTTGCTTTAAAGAGAGAGGATGAATTCAGAATTTTGACTGTACACAATTTGGGGAAAATGATTATCTAAATAAAAAATGTATTTAAGTAAATAAATAAATCCATTAACCAAATGAGGTATGCAGAAGAGCAGGGTTCCCTAACTGTTCTGTGAAAAGCTTGATGATGAATATAGAGGCCCTGAAGGCCCAGCTAGCTCTGGTACTGTAGCATAGGAGAAGCGATAGGCAATATATGGATGATTGTGAGCAGCTAAGTCCCACTGAAAAGTATCTTTGAAGCCTGAAACTTGATTTTTGTATAAGTTTCAAGTGTTACAAAATATTACTCTTCTTTTTTAAAAAAATGTAAATCATTTAAAGATGGAAAAATTATTCTGAATTCACTGGCTCTGCAAAACACAGACCTAGCCCACTCAAAAACATTATAGAACTCTTTTAATATTAAATACAATTTTTTCCCAAGGAAGTACAGGGCCAAGGAGGAGGGGACTTAGAAGAGCAAAGGGGTTTAAGAACCTTTTTCAAGAGCCAGCTTTTACTCTTGACCAATGTTTTTTCCAGAAGTCATAATCACCCATCTCAGACTTCATCCAAAACTGAAAATCTGATTTTCCTCAAACCCGTCTCTCCCCTCACCCTCCCTGTATCTCTCGATAGCAGCACTTTCCTTTTCCCTTTCCCTTACTCGCACTTCCAATCAGCAGATGTGTCTGTTTCTCTGGGACTCTTCCATGCTGTCATGCTTTGCACTATCTTTATCTCTCACCTGACACTTCCCACTTGACTTCTCATCCATGACCCTCTCTCCTTCCTAAATTGTTTTTCACCAAAGTGTCTTGAGTGACTTCTTGCAAATCAGAAATGTGATGAAGTCACACATATTGGCAGCAATTTTGGGCAAGTTCACTCAACACTTTAAGACTCAATTTCCTCTCCTGTAAATGGAAAGAGTAATTATCCATGTTTCTGTGGTTTGATGTGAAAACTAAATGACAAATAGTGTTAAGCATTTAGTAAGATGCCTGTTGCACAATTCCTAATTAACCAACCAGTGTTCATTAAGTGTAGTGACTACTTCATCATCACTGTCACTTCCCTAGTCAGAAGGATTTAGAATAAAATCAAAATACCTCACCATCTGGGCTTGTGTAATCTACCTTCTTCTCCTCCCTGCCTTATCTTTGAACCTTGCAGTGTATCTTCCACCTGACTCTTTAGTCCTGCATGCTCTCCAAACTCTTCCAGACCATGACAGCTGCTTCCCACACTCTTCCTGCAACCAGATCCTCAGCCTCATTGCTGTATGCTCAGATGGGCCTTCCCTTACCATCCATTTTAAATTTTCTTCCAGTAAATTCATAGCCACCTCAATCACAGAAGTCTGCTTGTTTCCTGTATAACAATTCCCATGGTGGAGTATTTGTTTGTGAATGCACTCATTTTCTATATTCTTATTAGAACATAAACACAACCTGCCTCTTTCACTACTCTATGCAAACAGGGGCTTTCAAAAAACATTAATTGAACAAAGCAAATAAAAGTCAAACCTCAGTGTTATCTGCCAATTTCATGTGAACTCAGATGCATTCTTTAAATTTCAACATACTCTAGGTGATCAATCACCAGTCTTGCTTATTCCTTTTCCATTTAAACAGGAAAATTCTACCAGGTACTTTGAGTTAGTCCTATGCAAACTACAGAGAATCAAAAACTTTGATAATTGCTTTTATGGAGTTTATAACATAATTGCATAAATTGTCATTTAAGACTATATTTGCCAATATATCCTTTCTTTAGGTTTAAGTTTTAATTTCCCTTTTCATCCAAATAGTCATCATAAAGAGCAGTAGATCTGACTGGTGCCATCAGTTATTCAATAAACAGTGACTATCTACTGGCTACTATACTAAAAACTGAAATTCTATTTGGATTTCTTGTTTCTTCTATTTTATTTGGAAGTTCCATTTGGATTTCTTTTTCCTTCTATATTTCACTTAAAGAGAAAAAAACTGCAATGTTCCCAAAGTCAGTTGTTGCTTTTTAAAGTTTGCAGGTTCGCTTTGGATCAATGCACATGTTCCATGTTCTGATTCACTTTTTCTCTAGAGTGTGTCCCTCATAGGAATGTGTGTTGACCCTATTTACACTGAAAAGTCTTTAATCCCACTGGGATTCTACTTTACCCAGTATGGTTAGCAAGTCCAGGAAATATATAGACAGAAGTTAGAGATGATGTTCAAAACTAGTTTATTTAAAGAAAAACAGGCCTGTCTTTAAAGGGTTAAACTTCCATGATCTGAACATGAGCCTTTCTCAGATACCTGTGTCCTCTGCCATTCACATAACTGGTTTACATGTGTCCTTAACTGCTGTCCAAGAATAGGCTGTATTTGCAAGTTCAAGCTCACTTGGTTATTTATTTCCACTTAAGAATTGTAGTTACATTTAGAAGTTACTACCACCCAGGTACAATAGTCTGTCATATCTTGCTGAGCCATGCAAACAGTGACCTTCGATAAATTTTAATGAAAGAAAACAAAGAAAAGTTAGGCCTCAGAGCTATCTGCCAATTTCATGTGAATTTAGATGCATTCTTCTAAATTCAGCATACTTTAGGTGACCAATATATAGACTTGCACAATATATAGTTAATTCAGAGACTGACAACCTTCTATTGAATTATCTTTATTAAAAATGAGAAGAATAATAACTTAAACTTCTGAAATAACTAGCATAAAATACAGAAAAATATCTATCCTGTTAAGAAAATATCCAATAATTTGGTAGTAGGGGAATATGAAAGCAATGAACTTTCTTCTGGAAATTGGAAGATATAAATTCACTTGCATGATACGACAATAAATGTGTGATCTTTGGCAATTATACTCCTCTGGTCAAAGTGTTTATTGCTCAAAAACAGAAAAGATTGCAAGAAAAGATCTTAAGTCTTATATTTCTAAAATTATAAGAATTGATTACCACTTACAGGAACATTTGCAGTGTATTTTAATGCTAACATTAGGGCTGTAACTAGTAATTTACTTGCCTCCATCACCACAAATTTAACAATTCCAGTGGAACTTTTTTTCCTCCTCCTTGATAAAAATGATAAGTTAAAAAAAGATAAGTGCTTTCTGTTCTCACACACTCTAGCTTTTCTATCTCCCATCCACAAGGTAGAAGTTTTGAAAGAGGAAAGAGGGAAGAAGATATATATATATGTATGTATATATATACATATATATACATACATATACATATATATACATATATATACATACATGTATATATATATATATATATATCTTCTTCCCTCTTTCCTCTTTCATATGGAAGGATTATCCTTTTGATTTACATAAAAACCCATGGATTATTTTATCTTCAACAGAAGACTTTTTAGCTTACTGCAAGTTTTGGCTTCAATTTTATTATGCTTTAACTGGATTTTGGTATGAAACCAAATTTCAATTTGGCTTCTGATAGAATTGTCTTTCTCAAGTAGATTGTAGCTTTTCCTATTAAAAAAATCAAGTTTAATACTTTGAAATAGGAAAAGGTCCAAAGGGGTAGGGGTGGTGGGAGGGGAAGGGGAAAGGAAAAATTATGAGAAAAGAAAAAAATGGAAATGAAGTCTATGTAAATAGGGAAGGATGGAGGGGGTGAAGGATGCACAGGTAATGGGGAAAAAAAATAAAAACCAAGACACATCATGTACAGGTACAAGCATCCAATGATAAATGTAAACATATTGTATGGCTAAAATGTACCAATAAAAGAATTTAAGGAGAAAAAAATTACAATGGATTAACCATGTGTAAAAAAAAAAAGTTCTCATTCAGTTAAAACACTAAAAGAAAATTGAACAGGGATTTTGAAATGCATGCAGAGTGGTTTTGCTTAGGAGCAAGTTAGACCTCTTGGGAAAGTTCAAGAACTCTGAAAAAGCTTGTGCCAATGCCCCTGTTTGCCACCATGTACATGAATTTTCATGCACAAAGCAATAGACATTTAAATTTAAACCAAATAAGTTCAAATACATAATATTAGCTCAGCTTCTACAGTGAATCCAGCACTATATAAGACACAAAGAAATGAAAATTTCATTCTAACCCCCTTCATGAAACTTAATCAACATTTAATGATTGTGTGAATTGAGTTGGCAACAAATATTGTCAGATGTTCAGAACATTAGCACACATATGCTCTGATGCTATTTGGTAAATAATATTTTATCTTTAAAAAAATAATATTCCTGAAAACTTCATCCTATATTTATGTCATTAACTCTTCAATATATAGACTGAGTACAAAACTTAATTCCATCCTTGGCAGCTCCAGGTAGGTCTTTATGACCAACACAGGGAAGGGTCTGTTGCAATATAGCAGCAATGTATTGATAAAATCCTAGCTAGAACCATTCAGAGAAGTACCTAAGATGTGCTCTGTGGCTCATCAAAGAGTCAAAGCTACTTTTCCCATTACACAAGGAGGAATTTGGAGTGGGCGAGGGAGTACCCTGGCAGCTTCAAGCTAGCCAAGCCCTAGCAGCACCACCATCCTTGCTTCGAGTAGTGGAGTATTTGGGGCTGGAGCAAAAGACTGATGCAGCTGTGACCACAGTGGAAGAGCACATTACCTACAGAATGAAGACAAATCTTTCAGGTCTTTTGAAATGTATGGATTCTAGATCTATGTAAATTTTTTTTCCTTAAATTCTTTTCTTGGTATCTTTTAGGTATACAACACATTTACATTTCTCATTGGGAACTTGTACCTTTACATGATGCATCTTGGTTCTTATTTTTTCCCCATTCCTAGCCCTCCCTTCACCCCCTCCACCCTTCTCTATTTACAAAGACTTTATTTCCATTTTTTCCATTTCTCAACATTTTTCCTTTCCCTTCTTTCCTTTCCCCTGCCCCTCCCACTACCCCTACCCCTTTGGACCTTTTCTTCCTATTTTGCATTATCAGTTATTCATTCTAATCATTGGTACATTTTAGGTATACAATATAATGACATTCATCATTGGAAATTTGCAACTTTACATAGTCTCTCTTGGTTCTTTTTTTTCACCCTTGCCCAGCCCTCCCTTCAACCCCTCCATTCCTCCCTATTTACAAAGATTTTGTTCCTATTTTTCCATTTTCTCATATTAATCCCATTCCCTTCTATCCTTTCCCTTAGCCCTCCCACTTACCCTTCCCCTTTGCCCCTTTTCTTCCTATTTCACATTACCTATTATACCTTTTAGTCCTTATTTACACTTTCAGTTTCTCACACCAGAGAAACTATTCAGTATTTATACATGTGTGTCCTATTTATTTCACTTAAGAGTATCACCTCAATGTGCATCCATTTAGCCATAAATGTCTCTAATTTCTCATTTTTTATGGCTGAATAGTACTCCATTTTATAAAAAAAAAACCCACATTTTCTTTATCCAGTCTCCAGTTGATGGGCATTTGGGCTGTTTCCAAGCTTTAGCTATCAAAAACTGTGCTGCTATGAACATGGGTGCTCATATATCACTGTGGTATGATTCTTTTAATTCTTTGGGGAAGATCTCCAGCAGTGGAATAGCAGGGTCAAATGGGACTTCCAGTCCTAGTTCTTTGAGGTATCTCCATACTGATTTCCACAGTGGTTGCACCAGTCTACACTCCCACCAGCAGTGGAGCAGGGTTCCTCTTTCCCCACAGCCCGGCCAGCATCTGTTATTGGTTGATTTCATGATAGCAGCCATTCTTTCTGGAGTGAGGTGGAATCTCAGCATTGTTTTCATTTTCATCTCTCGAATGACTAGTGATGTTGAACATTTTTTCATGTATTTATTTGCTATTTCTACTTCTTTGTCTGAGAAATGTCTGTTCATTTCAGATGCCCATTTTCAGATCGCGTCTTTCAGTTCGGTAGGTCTGATCTTTTTAAGTTCTTTATATATTTGAGATAGTAGACCTTTGTCTGAGGAAAAGCAGGTGAAGATTTTTTCCCACATTGTGGGTTGTCTCTTCACACTGCTGGTGGTTTCTCTTGCTGTTCAGAAGCTTTTTAATAAGAAGAGATCCCACTTGTTGATTGTTTGTGCTAGTTCATGGCCAACTGAGGTTTTGTTCATAAAATCTTTTCCTACACTGATGTCTTCAAGATTTCTACTTAACCTCTGTTCCAACTGGTTCAGAGTTTCTATTTTAATATTTAGATCTTTAATCCATTTTGATTTTAGTTTAGTGCATGGTGAGAGATATAGGTCTAGTTCTAATCTTTGGCAAGTTGAAACCCAATTTTTCCAGCACCATTTATTAAAGAGGCTATCTTTCCTCCAGTGAGGGTGTTTGGCTCCTTTATCGAAGGAGATGAGATGGCGGAGTGTGTCTGGCATTGTTTCTGCGTCTTCCAGTCTGTTCCACTGGTCCTCATGTCTGTTTCTTTGCCAGTACCATGCTGTTTTTATCACAGTACTTTTGTAGTATAGTTGCAAGTTGGGGATTGTGATACCTCCTGCCATATCTCTGTTGCCTAGAATTGCTTTTGCTATTCTGGGTCTCTTCCTGTTCCAAATGAATTTTTGGATTGTTTTCTCAAGGTCCATGAAGTATGCTTCTGGGATCTTAATTGGAATTGTACTGAATCTATATAGCAGTTTTAGAAGTATGGCCATTTTCACTATATTAATCCTTCCTTCCCAGGAGCAGGGGATGTCTTTCCATTTTCTGATATCATCTTCAATCTCTCTTTTCAGAGTGCTATAGGTTTTGGAGAAGAGGTCTTTGATTTCCTTTGTTAGGTTGATTCCTAGGTATTTCAGTGTTTTGGGTGCTATCATGAAAGCAATTATTTGCCCTATTTCTCTCTCAGTGAGTCTGTCATTAGTGTAGAGGAAAGCTATTGACTTTTGTTTGTTGACCTTGTAACCAGCTACTTGACTGAATTTGGTTATTAAGTCTAGAAGACTTTTGGTGGAGTTCTTGGGGTCTTCTCTATAGAGTATCATGTCCTCTGCAAATAATGAAATTTGACTTCTTCATTACCTATCTTTATTCCTTTTATTTCTTTCTCTTGTCTAATTGCTGTGGCTAATGTTTCCAGAACTATATTGAACAAGAGTGGTGATAGTGGACATCCTTGTCTTGTTCCTGATTTTAGTGTGAAGGATTTCAGGTTTTGACCATTTAGTATGATACTGGCTGTTGGCTTTTCATAGATGGCTTTTATCAGTTTGAGGTAGGGACCATCTATTCCAATTTTTTGTAGGGTTTTTATCATAAATGCATGGTGGATTTTGTAAAATGATTTTTGTGCATCTATGGAGATAATAATATGGTTTTTGTCCTTGGTTCTATTGATATAGTGTATTACATTGACTGATTTGTGTATGTTGAGCCATCCCTGCCTCCCTGGGATGAATCCCACTTGATCAGGGTGTATGATCTTCTTGATGATCTTTTGCATTCTATTTGCCAGTATTTTATTAAGGATTTTTGCATCTGTGTTCATTAGTGAGATTGGCCTATAGTTCTGCTTTTCAGTTGGGTCTTTCTCTGCTTTGGGGATCAAGGTGATGCTTGCTTCCAGGAATGAATTTGGAAGTATTGCTTCCCTTTTAATTGAATTGAAGAGTTTATACAGTAGTGGCAGTAGTTCCTCTTTAAATGTCTTGTAGAATTTATCAGTGAAGCCATCAGGGCCCGGGCTTTTCTTAATTGATAAATTTTTTTTTATGTTTTCAATTTCATTGGTTGATATTGGGTTGTTTAGAATTTTTAGGTCTTCTTCGTTCAACTTTGGTAATTCATATGTATCTAGGAATCTGTCCATTTCTTCTGTGTTTTCCATCTTATTGGTGTATAGGTTCTGGAAGTAGGTATTGATGATCCTCTGGATTTCTGCTGGGTCTTTTGTAATTTCACCCTTTTCATTCCTAATTGCATGGATTTGGACCTTTTTGTTTCCTTTTTCTGATAAAGTTGGCCAAAGGTTTGTCAATTTTGTTTATTCTTTCAAAGAACCAACTCTTGGCTTCATTAATTTTTTTGTATTGTTCTCTTATTCTCCATTGCATTGATTTCTCCTCTGATCTTTATAATTTCTTCCCTTGTATGAGCTCTGGGGTTGTCCTGCTCTTCTTTTTCTAGAAGCTTGAGGTTCAGCATCAGGTTGTTTAATTGGGCTCACTCTGTTTTCCTAATATGTGTATTCACTGCTATGAATTTCCCTCGTAAGACTGCTTTCGTTGTGTCCCATAGATTCCAATATCTTGTATTGTCATTGTCATTTAATTGAAGGAACTGTCTGATTTCTTCTTTAACTTCCTCTGTGACCCATTGGTTGTTCAGAAGTGTATTGTTGAATTTCCACATGTTTATGAAATTTTTTGAGTTTCTTTTGCTATGGATCTCCAATTTCATCGCACTATGGTCTGATAATATACAGGGGATAACTTCAATTCCTTTGCACTTACTTAAACATGTTCTATGCATGAGTATGTGGTCTATTTTGGAGGATGACCCATGAGCAGCTGAGAAGAATATGTATTCTGATTTTGTGGTGTGGAAGACTCTGTAAACATCTGTTAATTTCATTTGTTCAAGAGTTCGATTGAGTTCTAGTATTTCATTACTTATTTTTTGTCTAGTTGATCTATCTATTTGTGACAGTGGGGTGTTGAGGTCCCCTACAACAATTGCATTAGTGCATATATGACTTTTCATGTCCCTTAGTATTTGTTTTATATGGTTGGGTGCACTAGTGTTTGGTGCATAGATATTTATGATTGTCATCTCTTCCTGTTGAATTGTTCCCTTTACAAGGATGCAGTGTCCTTCTTCGTCTCTCTTAATCAATGTTGGTTTGAAATCTACTTGGTCTGCAAAGAGGATAGCTATTCCTGCTTTTTTTTCGGTCCCATCACATGGACTGTTTTCCACCCTTTAACTTTCAGTCTAGGAGTTTCATTTTGAATTAAGTGTGTTTCTCGTATACAGCATATTATTGGATTTTGCTTCTTGACCCATTCTGCCAGTCTATTTCTTTTGATTGGTGAATTGAGACCATTAATGCTGATGGTTATAACTGAAATGTAGTGACTTATCCTTGCCATGACTTTTTTTTGTTGTTGGATTCTCCCCCTATACAGTTAATTTCTTGTCATGCTAGATGGGTTCATTCTGCTTTGCTTCCTGGGGTTGTGATCCTCAATGTCTGTTCCTAGGATATTGTGTAAAATTCTTTGGAGAGCTGGTTTGGTATTCACGAATTTCCTAAGGTGCTCTTTGTCATGAAAGTATCTTATTTCTCAATCAATTTTGAAAGATAGTTTTGCAGAGTACATCAATCTGGGTTGGAGGCTGTTTTCTTTGAGTGCTTGGAATATGTCACTCCAAGCTCTTCTTGCTTTGATGGTTTGTGTTGAGAAGTCTGCTGTGATTCTGATGGGCTTTCCTTTGTATGTGATTTGTTTCTTTTCTCTAACTGCTTGTAGAACTTTGTTCTTCTGTTGAGTTTCTGGAATCTTAACAATTATATGCCTATGTGTAGAATTATTTTTTTTTTTGATCAAGGCTATTTGGAGTCTAATATGCCTCACTTATCTGTATGTCAAGTTCTTTTCCCCTGCTTGGGAAGTTTTCTGCCATTACTTCTGTGAAGAGTTTTTTATGTCATCTGCACTCTCTCCTGTTTCTTCTTTGACTCCAATCCGTCTTATGTTATTCTTCTTTGCAACTGTCTAGCAGCTGTTGGATTGATTTCTCATGTTCCCTTATAATTTTGAAGCAATTTTTTTTCCTGGTCATTAATTGCAATCTTATCTTCTATATCTGAAATTCTGTCCTCACATTGACTTATTCTGCTGTGTAGACTTTCAATGGAGTTTTTCATCTCCTGGTAATCTATTTGCAACTATTTTATGAATTCCATTTGTTTCCTATGTTGGGATTCCATCATGTTCCTCAGCTCCTCTCTAGATTTATTAATCATGTCTTTCACTAGGAGCACAATTTCTCCTGTTATCTGAGAAATTATTTCTGATTTCATTTTTTCCAGATCCCCTTTTGTTGCCAGTTCAGTGGGTCCTGGTTGTTGAGTATCAGGGTGTTCTATCTCATTTACCTTTGAGGTTGCTGTAGGTGATCTGGAAGTCTGGTTTTGAGACTTATTTACGTGTCTTCTCATTTCAACTGGGCGGGTGGGAGGGGCTGCATTTGTTACCCATGTGGCTCACCTCCTCTGAGCTGGGAGAGGTGGGTCAGGGGCTGGGAGTCATGGGAGGGATGGTGGCATGGAAGCCCCTTCTTCTGGGCTGGGAGGGGCTGGACAGTTGGTAGCCCAAAAGCCCTTTCCTCTGGGCAGGGAGTGGTGGGAGGGGTGGTGGCAGGGAAACGTCTTCCTCTGGACCAGGAGCAGTGGGAAGGCAGCTCAGAAGCCCCTTCCTCTGGGACGGGAGTGGTGGGACAGGCAGTGGCCCAAAAGCAGATCTATGTAAATATTAAGTGATTCCATTATAAATATGTAACTTATGAGTAACACTAAACATGATATATGTAACAACATCTTCTAAATATCCAAATGCTATGCTATACAGAAATTTTGAAAGGAAACACATGCATAGATGTAATACATTTAGGGCTGGGGATTTAGCTCATTTAATACATTTATGAGAAACACTGCTATAGAAAGTAAAATTTACATGTTTCAAAATATGATGAACAACCAAGATGTGGGATTGGCCTGCTTTTTTCAAAATTTGATTGTCAAATGGGACAATCCTCATTCACAGATCCCCTCCACGGTGCCAGACATTCTTCTACATGATTAAGACACAAAAATGAGATCCACACCCTTTGCCTGCTCTAGGAGTCCCGACACTGTAAAGGGGCATGAATACTTCAGCATCCCACATCCTGACACCCAATAGTGTAACAGCAGGTAGAGGAGGCAACAGTTCTGTTTAAAAAAAGAAAGGAGAGAAAATAATAAGATTCAGGATGTGCCTTTAAGGATAAACCTTGGCTGCATACCTCTCCTTTAGAATAAAATCCATGGCTGCATGAGAGTGGACATACAGACAATAGTATGTGCCAGGGAAATTTTGATGCATGGACGTTGAAGTCATAAGGCAATGACTTCTAAAGATTCACTAATTTCCACTAACAATCAATTTTCTCACCTATAATTTAGAGATTGCATACAGAAACACACTTATGTGCACACACAAACACACACACACACACATGCACACCTACCCCCTTGCAGTTTGGGAGAAGTTTAGAGTATGTAGGTAAAGCACTTTGGAGTGTGGCCAGCATGCAATAAGTACAATTATTGTTAGAAATCATTTTTTTTTTTGCCGTGTAAACAGTAGCTAAAGCTACACAAAGAGAAGATGTGGAATTCTTAAGAAGTCCTATGAGACTGAGGCATGAAATTTGAATAAAGAGACCATGAAGAATGAAAATACACTGCAAATAGCCTTTAATGCTCCCCCAAAAAGAGTTCTAACTCAGAACATGCAATGAGGAAAATATCTAGCTTTTAGGCGGTCAGCTCATGTGGCCATGGGTGTTAGAAAGCTAACTCTAGAAATAACAGGGAGACAATATGAAGCAGGTGACAAATCAAGGTGCCTATCACTGAGGCAGCCATTTCTACCATGAAAACAATAGGATCATTTTTGTAATTTGTGAACCATTTTGAATATTAGCCTTGCTATATATTTCTTTTAATTTGTATTTTAAGAGTTTCTGCATTAATTTATCATATTCTTGTGTTAAGATACTAATAAAATTTTATTTGAAAACAACAGCATCATGATTACAATTTTAAGAAATATATCATTCTAAATACAAAAGTTTATATTGAAGCTGGGCATAGTGGTGCCTATAATCCCAGTACACAAAAGACTGAGGCAGGGGGATTTCTGTGAGTTTGAGGCCAATCTGAGCTACATAGTGAGTTCAAGACCAGCCTGAACTACACAGCAAGACCCTGTCTCAAAAAAAAAACAAACAAAAAAAACCCCCAAAAAAGCATATTGAGGCTGACCTTCCAGACACACAGCATTTAGATAGTTAAAAGTAGAAGGAAATGAAACTACTTCTTTTTGTGCACTTTCTTAAATCAACTCAACATTTTCTCTCCTCACCATAGAAAGATGACTGGATACATATTGGTGAGAGCCATAAGTTCATGTAATTTTCAAAAGTATATAATTTCCTTGTGAAAGTCTTAAGTGATGAATTCGATAGATAACCTTAAAGTACAAAAGACAGGTGAAAGGACCAAAAGAATATATTAAAAGAGATTTCTATAATAGTAGGGATAAGTAAAAACAATTTTTAATTTTGATCCCATTCATTTCACTGACAAAAAGTGCATGACAAGGAAGCTGTTGAATAATTGTAGATCTAAGAGTGAAAATGTAATGTCTAATTGAGTATCTTCAGGATGGATTATGAATGAAAAGAATACAAAACCACAGGTCAATTTTGAGGCAAACATTGTACTTTTCTGCCCTCTAATGGAAGTTTAGAGAATTGGCCCATTCTGGCATAGTTAAAGTGGCCGAGGACAGAAGCAACTTGTACCAGAGACTGATGGTATTTCCTTTTGTTACCTTACCTAACTTCAAGCAGAAGAGAGCTAGATTCTCCAGAGAGTTTCCAAGAATGTAAAAGATTTGGAGTATAGATGGTTCTGTTGAGCATTCTGGAATATACCTTTCTTAGTCACTTTCTGTTTTTTATTTTATTTTATTTTATCAGTACATGTTTGCGGTAAATCATGAATGCATTCATTGCAGGTAGTTGGTACACATACATGACACATCTTATGTTTTTAAAGTCCTCTTCTCTTCCTGTCCCTCTTCCCTCTATCTCTTAGTCTCCTTCCCATTTGGCACTTTTCTAGCCAGGAATTTCCTGGCACAGAATGGAAGCTTGAATTTCCTTCACACTCAAAAACATCACACCTGACACAGTTGATGCTGGCCTTCTTCCCCCGGGGGAGTGGCTCTGCGGTCAGTAGGCTCCTGGACTTGGGGTCCTTTAGGGAAGCAGCGCACAGCTAGCAGAATGCCAGAGAAATAATTTCACACGGCTTTTGCAAGATTGTCAAAGTCAAATTGTACTGGTGGAGCAAGGAGATTTGCTATAAAAGTTTAACTGAATAATCACAGAACATACAAAACAGGAAAGCATTTGTTTACTAAGCATAAAGCTACTTATTTTCTCATTTTTACCTCTTCATATTAGTTTAACTCCCAAATTAGATATGGATAATTAGAGCCTGTTCTGCAGAGCACCTTAGATTTTTACTCCTATTCCAGATGTGACTGAAATTAGATGTATTTCTGATCCCATTTCTTCTAAATTAATTTTTTTTTTTTTGGTACCGGGGATCAAACTCAGGACCTTGCACTTGGGAGGCAGGTGCCGGAACCACTGAGCTAAATCCCAGGCTGATCCCATTTCTTCTATAGCCCTTACAGGAAGTAAGCATTTGGCCTATGTGAGCATAGGTGTTTTTTTCAGATCATTGTTCAACCCTGTTCTGAGAATTAAATGAACTGAAATGTCTCTAAAATTTCAAACTCATTTTATTTAAACCTAGTGCTTCTTAAATTTTTACATGATACTTGTAAAACTCTTCAGCTTTTCCTATGTGATAGCTCCCCTTCACTAGGCAGACAATTCCTCTTAACAAGTGAGTTCAAAAGTCACACTGAGAAAATTTAAGAGCCTGGAGATTCTGTTTCACTCTCGGAGAGCACAGACCCTGTAAAGTGCACCCTGTATGCCAGTCCACTTCCTGCCTTCCATGATGGTGATGCAGAGGAGCAGCTGTGGTGTGGGAACCATGCAGAGCCATTTTTCTCAAAGCACAGGTCATGGAAGGGTGGTTGTCGAGGTCCTGTTTCCCTGTCTTCCAAAATAGCAGCCCAGGCTCTTCTGACCTTGCCTCTTTCCACCTCTGGGTCGTGAGCCAACTGAGCAGTGAGTTGATCCTACTTCCTTTTGTTGCATTTATTTTTAACTGGGCAGGAAGAAATACATGTCCTGGGAGAGGCCAGAAATCTCTCAAGAGATCTGCTGGGTTAAAAAATAGTAATAAAACTAAATAAAATAAGAAAAAATATATGTATATATGTATTTATATTAGCTGGGTTCTCTTGGCTGGGAGATTAGCATCAAATGATGTTCATGGTCTAGGAACTTTAGAAAAACACATCTGTTTGATTTTTATATTTTAATATACCTATTTCCATCCTACCTTCAAATGGTGTGTGATACATAGAAATATTTAATTATCCAGCATGATACAGTAGAAACAACAAGCAACATTAACCTCTACAGTTGCTTCAATGGTAAAGATTATACAACCTCCAATGCATAATAAATATGCTGCCTATAATACTGGATAGTAGAAAATGGACACAAGTGTCTGGTGGCTTCAGACAACTGATGCAAATCCTCTCGAGGACAGTAAGCCCAGCCTCAGCATTGTTGATAGTGCAGAGGACTTTGCAAAAGACCTTTTAATAATGGCTGTGTTAGTAGCCCTTCTCTTTCTTCTTCCTTTGCTCTGTAACTGCCATTTGCATGAAGAATGGAATTGTTTTGTGGACCTTCAACCCAGTGGCTTTTCTTAGGAAATTCATTGTTTAAAAAATTAGGCGAAAGCTGTTTTCATAGAAACAGGATGAACTGGAAATTCTTAGCAGCTGGCACCCATCAGAGGGGCTGATTTTTCACCTGGCATGAAGATCGCATGCTAAGGAAAAATAGAGAATCCAATAAATTCTTGTACAAAAGATCAAGAAGATAGTAGCACGGACAGGCAAAAATTTTTAAAGGTTTTTATCCCTCTGGGTTGTTTTTTTTTTTCAACTTTAACTCATCAAGTCTGACCTAATTCCCTTTGATTAAACACAAAACTACTCAATTGTATGAGTAAGTGCAGGACAAAATTTTGAGTTACAGCAACTGTGGCAGTATTCTCTTCACCTAAATAGAAGTCTTAATGTCCACATTGGATACTGTTTTATTTTTAAATTTTTTAATAGTACACTCAGTATTCTTAAAAATACTTTTGTTAAAAAATAATTATTCTATATTCTTTAAAAATAAAAGGCATTAAAATGCCTTTTGAAAGGTGAATTTGCCTTTGGTAACTTCTAACTATTCAATGAGTAAAAAGACTGTTTCCAGTGCTCCCATGAAATGCACTTTTTTGTTATGAATTTTCATTTATTAATATTTCAAGCTAAATCATTTAAAATCAAAATGTAATTTAGTGCTACTAATTTTATCGTCCTTGCGAAAGATAAGACCATTACTTATCTTTGTGTTCAATAAAAATAAAATTTAAGAGAAGTTAAGCTACACACAGAAAGGAAATTATGGCACATTTATTTAAAAGTCAAACAAAATTGGGGAAAAAGTAAAAGAAAGAAAGAAGCATGTCCCGTGGGGGACTTCTTTGTGTGCATAGGGAACATTCTTCATTTTTATGCTCACACCAGAGGTGCGGGGTCATCAAACATTTACACAGTAAGATGAATAGTTTTTCAGCTTGGAGGCTTCAGTTACCCATGTGTAACACATTTACAAGCTTACGAGAATTAGAAAATTCATGGGAAAATAAAATAAAGAAATTAACTGAAAAGAATGACAATGCTTTGGCCAATTAGAAAATATAATTATGTTGTGTTTTCCTTTACATTCCAAACTGCCTGTGCAAACATTTAATAATTCTTTGAGTCTAAAATGCATTGACAATCTACGATAAGACCAATCAACACCAATGAGGAAGGAAATAAATATTAATAACAATCCCAAATCTCTCTTTATAGGTTAACTCATTATCCTCCCCAAATATGCTTTGTTTTAGAGCTGCTAACAAACTACTCAACTGTTTTTTTTGCAACACTTACTGAGGAACAGCATGGTGCTTCAAGTGACCTGTTAGAAAATAGGCTGTTTCTGGGAAGAACCTAAAGAACCCATATTGCATAAGGAAGGGTCGAATCACCATATGTCACACTCATCCTTTTACTTCTTAATTTTTGTTGATCATTCAAGTGAATTTACCTGTGAGCACTAAGACCAAGAGAAACACCTATTTCTTACTCTCTTTGCTATGAAATTCTGCGCATATTTAAGATTATCCTGCCAAAAGCAAACAAGGTCAAATATGTTACAATATTGCAAATATAAAGGACTGGGAGAAAAACAAAATAAATACATAGTTGTTATTCATTTTTCTAAACTAATTTAAAAGCTGTAAAGTTATCTTTAGGTCATGCACCCCAAATCACTTTACCTTTGTAAACAAGTAAACAAAACAAAATCCATTTCCCTGACATCCTTTCCAAGGGGGATATTTTAAAAATAGTCAAGGTGGGCTCCCCTGACTGCAGAACAACGTAGAAAGTCTCTGTGTAGCAGCACTGGCCCTCCAGGGTGTGGCTTGTGGTGTATACAGCCCCATTTCTGGGCCAGGTCTTTTATTTCCCTGTATGATTTGTAGTGTTTTCAGGAGCCAGGCCTTATTCATAAGCTGCTGCAGATTCCATTCTAGTGGCTTCCAGTCTAATCATATCACTTTCTATCACTGAGAGAACATTTCATTCATTTCGGACACTCTCATTTCCCCTATCGTAAGGGATCAAGTATGGATCAAGCAGAATTAGGCTGATTTCATGTCGGTCTTATTTATTATGATTACAAAAAAACACCCTGAGTTCAAGATAATAACTCCATAGTGTTAGAATTGTTAAAATCAGTTCTTGGCTGATACTCCTGTAAATGCTTCCTAGAGAAGATGCAGGCATGAACTCACTGAGTGCAACGGTGCCAAACAAATGGCTTTTGAGAACAACATTTTCTCTTTAAACAATGATTTTACATCTGCTTGAAGATGAACTCTTCAGAGTGAAAAGGGAGATAGAAGTGATACCAGCTTCTTGGTTACATGACATATAGTTTCTCTAATTAGCTGTTTGTAGAGATACGTTATGAAGGCAGTTGGTTATCAGGATCAAATTCAGCTTCCTTGAATGTCCAGAGAGGCCTTCTGAGAGCTGTTCCCAAACAGCTTCTTTGAACCTTTGACTGGAGTCTAAATAGAATGTATCCAGGGACCCATTACCTACTCTGAGGACTCCATATGTATAGAGAGGAACCTCAAGATGAGAACGTTATGGACATTGTAAAGACTATCAAAGAGGCCAACAGGGCTGTTATATAGTGAGCCAGTAGCACAAGAGATTGTAAATCATGTGGGAAAAGGGTGTAGGTCCAGTCATTAATTTTATTGTAAACACTAAGGAAGCTACTAAAAAGTCAAAAGTAGGGAAATTTTATGATCTCATTTGCCATTTTAAAGAGTCACTTTGACTATGTGTAGGACAAAGGGGAACCTTTCTATCATGGAAGCAGACAGACCAATGAAGAGGTTCTTGCAGTCATCCAGGTCGGAGCTGAAGGTACTTTGGAACAGGGTGATAGCAGTGCAGGAACGGAGAAATAATTGGTTAGAAATATGTTGTTGAAGAGGTGGACCTCATCTGTTGATGAACAAATTCAGAAAGTAAAAGCAGGAGAATGCGGGAAGGTTGATGGTTGGGTCTGAGCCCAGGAAGGAGTGCGTTCAGAAAGGTGGAGAAAGGCTGTGGACAGAGCTGTGGTGGGTGGGCTGGCAGGGGTGGCTGGCACTGGCTGAGGCAGGGATCCAGAGTTAAGTCTGGGAAGATTTAGAAATATCCACAACAGTCTAGGAAGATACACATGGCATTTCTTTCTAATACTATCCACAAAATGTTGGTTGATCTTCCTTTGTAAATTAATTACTGTGTTATCATTGGAGATGAATTCTAAACTAGAGAGATGCTAAGGCTGTCAATAGAAAGTCAGCTCTAATTTAAAGGCTGCTTTGGAGAGATGAATCATCCTTTCCTCTTTAGGCTGAGGAAGAATAACCCTTACCTATCTTTGGCATGAGATTAAAATTTGGTTTATTTTCTCAGTATGTTGAATGAATGAATGAATGAATGAATGAATGAATCATAAGCAGAACTAGATAAGATAACCTTGTTAGTCTTTTTTAAAAATTTATTTTATTTTTGGTGATACTGGGGATTGAAGCCACTTAGCTTCACACACTGAGGTTCTTTTGGTTTCTGCTGACCAAATAAAAGGAAGCTATTTATCTTGGTAAAAAAAAAAAAGAAAATGACTTATTCAAAGGTAGCTCCCAAGAGATAGTGGAGGGACATTTGGCTCAAATCACCATCTCACAGTGTAGAGATGTACTAGGTTATTTTATAGCGAGGAACAGTGGGGGTGGGGAATACCATGAAAGAATAGAAATGTTCAGCATTGTTTCATTTCTTCCTGGACTGAGACCTCTCCCTCCCTTCCCTATGAAAACTGCATATCACCTCCTGGTGCCAGCATCTGGATATTCCGTCCCTTCAGGTGGGCTGAGCAGAATGAGGGTAGCAGTTTATCCACTAGGCCTGAGTAAGTTTAGAGAAGCCATTTGTCTCTAAAGATAAAAAAATCTGCCATTTAAAGTTCCAGTTTTTCCTGCTTGTTACAATCCCAGAGCTTTCATACTAAGCTGCATACCCAGCATCACCAGTGGGGTGTGTGTGTGTGTGTGTGTGTGTGTGTGTGTGTGTGTGTGTCAAGATCTGGATCTTTCTGCCTCATCCCCCTAGGGTGCTGAGATTATAGCATGTATCACCATGCCTGGCTTCTGATAGTCTTCAAGAAAGACTACTTGAAGTCAGTTGCTGTTATTCTTATGTTTGAGGGACTAAAAACAGATCTACTTCTGAAAGTAAATTTCCTAAATTATGCACATTATCCAGTTAACCTACTTGTCGTTCTTCTGCCATTCCTACTTATTTCTCACACTGTCTCACAAAGGAGGACACATCATAAATCCTCTTCAAGTCATTGGTCTATACCAATTTACAGCCCTACCCTGGCTTGGTACTTTGATTCCTAGAAAGAGATCTGGAAATAAGGCAAAGGATCAGAGATGGAGGAGGTGTTTTATTTTGGCATTATAGTGGTCATTTGTAATGAATGTATTTGGAGGTTTATTTATGCAAGTTTGTACGGCACTGGTTAAATAATTATGAAAACAGACAAAATCCAATTCAAATAATAACAGTTAACTGAATTTAATCCTAAAATAAAACAGTAATTACCAATAGGAATTAGCAGCAGGCACATTTATATCTTGGGGACTACTAGGGGTAAAATGGTAGGAGAGAAAGAGAGATACAAAATATGACTACTGGGACGGGGATTTAGCTCCGTGGTTCCAGCACCTGCCTTGCAAGTGCAAGGTCCCAAGTTCGATCCCCCATACCAGAAACAAACAAACAAACAAACAAACAAAATATGACTACTGTCCTCAAAGTATACGTAGTCTTAGTTGGACATGGTGGCCCATGCCTGTAATCCCAGTACTGTGGGAGGCTGGGGCAAGAATATCACAAGTTTGAACTCAGCTTCTGCAATTTAGGAACTTAGGGAGACCCTGTCCTAAACAAGAAAAGAAAAAGAAAAAAGCATCAATAACATTAACCATAGAGTGAAATTCCATGCAAAATCTTTATTGACACATTCTGCCTGGTTGGTTGTTTGATTTGTTCCAGCTCTCATCTCCTACCCCAACTAAGGGTAAGAGGAATGCAGAGAGACACAAAGGAATCTAGAGAGGACAATTTAATAGTACGAGTAGCATGTAGCAGTTAGTAAGGTGCAAGTTGGGCAGAAAGAGGACACTCGGTAATGTGGGAATAGCACTAACTAAAAGAATTGGGACAGAAAAGTGTGTAACTAACTCAACAACAAAGGATTTATTTATTTATTTATTTCAAATCATATCCACCCAACCTAATTTATTTCTGGTTGAATAGATTGGGGGTTTTTTTGCAAATGAAATCTGGGCTTTATTTCAGTAACTGGACCTATATGCTAAATTTGAATCTTAATTATCCTTATTTTTTAATATTCTCAAGTGTTTATATATATATTTATTTATAAATCCTCTCAAGGTTATAATCGATTGATAAATAGTAACTATGCTAAATGGTTTAAAGCCTCTTCAGTACAGCCCACATAGATTACTGTATCTAGTAGATGCTTAATATATGTAATGAAGGGAGCGCACTGGGTCCTGTCCTTGCGTGCACGCCTGCTGCTCTGGCTCGTGTCTGACCCAGCCCAACCATGGGTTCATCTTTGGAGGAGTTGCAGAATGATCTAGAAGAGGTAAAGGTGTTGTTGGAAAAGGCCATTAGGAAGAGAGTACGAGATGCCCTGACAGCTGAAAAATCCGAGATCGAAACAGAAATGAAAAATAAGGTGCAACAAAAATCACAAAAGAAACCAGAATTTCTTGACAATGAAAAACCAGCTGACTTGGTTGCTCCCATCACAACAGGATATACTGTGAAAAATCATTGATTACAGATGGGATCAGTCAGATAAGTTTGTGAAAATCTACATTACTTTAACTGGAGTTCATCAAATTCCTTCTGAGAATGTGCAGGTGTATTTCACAGAGAGGTCATTTTATCTTTTGGTAAAGAATCTAAATGGGAAGAGTTACTCTATGATTGGAAACAATCTCTCTCTTTTTTTTTTTTTTTTTTTTTTTTGGTACCGGGGATCGAACTCGGGAGCTTGTGCTTGCGAAGCAGGTGGCGGAACCACTGAGCTAAATCCCCGGCCTGTGAACAATCTCTTAAAACTCATCTCAGTGGAAGGGAGTTCAAAAAAAAAAAAAAATCAAGACTGATACAGTTCTTATGTAGAAAGAAAGCAGAAAACACTCGATGGTAATACTTGACTCAGGTTGAAAAAGAAAACAAAGAAAAAGAAAAGCCATCCTACGATGTTGAAACAGATCCTAGTGAGGGATTAATGAATGTTCTAAAGAAAATTTATAAAGATGGAGATGATGATATGAAGCGAACCATTAATAAAGCCTGGGTGGAATCAAGAGAGAAACAAGCCAAAGGAGACACAGAATTTTGAGACTGTTAAGTCCTTTGGAGAACTATTATAATGTGGAAATACTGCTACTTCCAATAAGGGAATGTTGGTGAGCTGCACATATAAATTTGACAGATAACTACAAAGCCTTCAAAGTAAAGGCAATGAATTCTCCATTTCTTATTGGAGGATTTATTTAAATAAGATATGCACATTAAACATTTCCTCCAAAGATGGTTTCATTATACCCTGGTTATTTTGTTTTAGGAAGGGTTATATGTTATTCTTGTTGAAATATGAAAACCAAGTCTTGGGGATTTAGTTCAGTGGTTCCGCTGCCTGCCTCGCAAGCACAAGGACCAGAGTTCGATCCCCGGTACAAAAAAAAAAACAAAACAAGTCTTATCTAAAGAAAACAATACATTATGTGTGTTTTTGTTCAAGTAGGAGGTAGAAAACAAAAGTATTTGCTTGCCTGTAAGTTACAGATGTCAGCTCCCACTAATGTAAGAATAAAACTAAATTTTTGTATAAAATTCAAATTTGTGCCTGTGCCTCAAATTTGCTATAGAATGGATGATCCCCTATTACCAGCTTGAGCAGTGCATATACCAGGGGTTACCATACACTAATAAGCCAATCACAAACTTTTCTCTCTAGATTTAAATATATTTGTTTATGAATATAGAATTAAGAATAGACAAGCATCTTCATATAGTCGCAGTTAGTAAGTTCTACCATGGGTCAGATACTAATAGCCATAAAGCAAAAATAATTAATTTGAAAATCTATCTATTCCTATGTTCAATAAAGTTGGATTTTTATGTTTAAAAAAACCACAAAAAATTATTCTCTTAATTTACTGGAGGTTCGAAATCTGAAATCAAGGTATTGGCAACCTGCAGCCTGTGAAGCTCCAGCAATTCCTCCAAACCTAAGCCTGGAGTTGTAACCCTTGTTGTCCTTTGGCCTGTGGCTGCATTACTCCAATTTCTGCTGGAAGTACCACAGAGTAGGCTCTCCTCTGTGTAAGGCTGTGTGTTCATAGGGCCTTCTTTATTAAATTTATTTATTTATTTTTACTGTGGCACTAGAGATTGAACCCTAGGAAAGCATTTTACATTGAGCTATATCCCCAGACCTTTTTTTTTTTTTTTTTTGTACCAGAGATGGAACTCAGGACCTTGTGCTTGAGAGGCAGGTAGTGGAACCACTGAGCTAGATCCCCGACCCATCCCCAGCCGTTTTTAAATTTGCATTTGAGACAGAGTCTCACAAAATTTCCCAGCTGGCCTCAAACTTGTGATCGTCCTCCTTCAGCCTCCTAAATAGTCGGGATTAGAGACATGTACCACCTCACTGGGCCATATGGGGGCTTCTTAGAAAGACACACATGATTTGAGTTAGAGTCTACCTAATTCAGTATGATGTAATCTTAACTAATTACATCTACAAAGACCTTGTCTCTAAATAAGGTCACATTTGTGGTTCTGGGGCGAAATAGATTTTACCAATGATCAGATGCTATTAGTACTCAGATATCATTTAATTCTGTAAATTGTGGTAACCAGATTCAGAAGATGGCCTGGAAAGATGCTTGCCTCCTGGTATTCTCACCCTTTTAATCAGAGAAGGCCTATAATCAATAATACTGTGGTAGTGAGCTTGTGTGACATCTGATATCTGGCTATTAAAGCCATTATGGTTTCCACTTAACATGCTTTGGGGATGAGATAGTTTACATGCCATGAGGACACTCAAGTTGTTTTATGCAGAAGCCCATATAGGCAGGAAATGAGACCTTTTCCCAGCAATTAGCACTAACTTGTTAATGATGTGCCTGAGCTACCTTAGAATGAGATCATCTTACCCCACACTTCACAACTGTACTTCCAGCTGATTTGATAGCTTCGCCACAACCTCATCAGCAACCCCAAAACAAAAATGCCCAGCTATGCCACTCTAGAACACCAGACATGTAGAAACTCTGAGATAATAAATATTTCAAACAATAAGCTATTTTGAGCCATTAAGTATTAAGGTAGTTTGCTTTAAAGCTTTATATTACTAATACATATTTTAGCTCCTGAGAGTGTTGTTCTGTGAAAACAAAACCTGAAGTGTGGGGAAAATTTTTGAATAGGAAGTGAGCAAATTGGAAGGACTTTGAAGAAACTTAGCAGAGGTCTGATATTCTTTGAGAAGGCTGTCAATGAAGTCTTCAAAAAAAGTGAGGAAAATATTAGGGCACTCATTATGTAGTATTAAAAATTCATAACAATACAGTGATCTGCGATGACACAGATGGTAGAAATGTTTCTAATGAACTAAGTAATCTAGTTGAGGAAGCATTTTCCAGGTAAAGTATCAGGTACATCCTGGTTTCTTCCTGCTACTTATGGAAAATGTGATACAGTATGAGAGAATAAACAGAGGACAACCAAACATGAATATGCCAGAACTTTCTGGTTTTAATAATTCTCAGCCTCTCTAAATGGCAAATGATGGTAAAGTTAAGTGGCTTCCAGTTAAAAATCAAACCCAGGACACTGTCAGGAAAACATAATATAAACATGAAACTAAAATTATAACGATGAGAACTTTCGTTATGACTTCAGGGTGTTGTTCCTGAGCAGTTTCCAAAAAGCAATAGGGTAAGAAGACCTAATGTCACAGAGAGTTGTGGGTGTGGCTTTTGTCTTATGGAACAAACTCCAATAAAATTCATTATAGATTCACAATTTTTAATAGAATTATAATGACCAAACATTACTGGCATGGATTAAATGAGAGTGAAGCAGCCCAAAATGAAAAGAGGCCTTTGGAACCAAAATTATTCAAGTAGAAAGAAGACTGAGATAACCATTCCACTCCAAACATGCGCAACTGTTCATGGAAAAGGAAGAATGACTAGGATGAAATGACAATCCAAAAGGCTGAACTAAAAGCCATAGAGAATTATTTCCAGGCTTTTAATGCTAAGTAAGGAACAACCACGTTGTTTTCCTGTGGGATGTCAGAGTGGCCATGGATTAGTGAATGTGTGTGTATAGAATAGGAATTGGGGACAGACAAGTTGTCACTTCGATTTCTCTGAGAAGTACTACACTCTGTGAGCTGTCCTTATAGAACCATGTATGAAGAGTTTTCTGTACATCTGAGTCTGATTTATATGGTGAGATTCTCAACTTCAAGTTGATGATATAGAGCAAGACTTTTGGAGGCTTTGGGAAGGCTTAGAGCACTTTGTATGAATGTGAAAGCAACCTGAGTTACTGGGGACCACAGGCTGAGCTATAGTAGTTTGCCTCCAAACTGACCCCAAATGCATCTTTTCACCTTTTATTTCTGCTCACACTGAATTATTGTCATCCATGTGACTGATAGAATACTGTGGCAGTGATTGGTGTTTGATTTCTAGGGCTGGGTTGTGGTTATAAAGGTATTGTCATAATTACTTTCTTGTTGCTGGGAAAAAATACCTGACACCTACAAGTTAAAGGAGAAGTTTATTTTGGTTCATAGTTTGTGGAGGTTTCCAATCCATCCTTGGCTGACTACAAGGCAGGGTGGCATGGCAGTGGGCCAAGGCAGAGAAGAAAGGGCTATGATATGGCAAGCAAGAAGCAGAGTGAGCCATCAAGGGAGGAAGAGGGATATATACATATCCAGTCCACACCCACAGTAAGCCACCTCTTCTCACCAGGCTGTGCCTCTCAACATCACACCCAACTATAAACCCATTAGTGTTTCTAGTATTACACACTCATAATTCAGTCGCTTCCCAAAAGCCCCACCTAGGAGTGTATGAGGCTTTGGGGAACATCAAGATATGTCATAACAGGTATTGTGGCCAGTACCTTACTCCCCTAGATTGCTTGTTTTTGTTTATTTATTTTTTTAATGGGCACACCAAACACCATATCATGAGGACATGTAGGAAATTTATGGAGATACTCACAAGGGGACAATTAGTGTCAGTTTGGCCACTGTGTGAGACAGCCATATTGAAATTGAATCTTCAGTCCTTCAGATGACTGTAGTTCCTACTGACATTGTGATGAAAAAGGCCGCTGTAGAATTGTGCAGATAAGTTACTCCCAAATTTGTGACTTTCAGAAACCCTAATATAATGTTTATCGTTGCATGAAGCCAGTAAGTTTTGGGATAATTGATGTAGCATTAGAGCAATAATATATCATTTCTATTAAAATCTGGCACAGTAAGCATGCTGAATAAATATGCTATATAAATTTTCTCTTAAAATTAATTCAACACATCTTTATTTCATTTTCCTACTAAATATTAAACTTAAGGTTATTTTCATACCACCATATTTCATCATGCTTCATTTTCTGCATATAAAACTATAAATAGAAACTTTATTCAGGTTTATTTAAAGAAAACTCAAATACAAGTTCAGGGTGTTAAATTCCACTCATTTTTACATAATACTGTACAACTATTCACACCAGTATTCCCTAACTCAGTGAAAAATTAAATCAGGAAATGACTATTATCAAATCACATACTTTTACTCCATTCTCATACAGAAAACATGATAACTGATCTAAAATGAGGTCTTTTAAAGTGTATAAATATTTATGACTATTATAGGTAAAAATAAATATTTATAATTATAATAATGAATGCAAATTAAGACATAGTTTCTGCCTTGCGTTAAGGCTCAAAATATTGCAATCATTCTTTTCTTCTTTATTTCATTCACTTCTTCTGTCCATATAACAGCAAATCATGTTGACTCTTATTTCAATATATATCCCAAGCCACTTATTTATCACCGCAATCCAAGCCACACTGCCTGAGGTACTGCAATGCCTTCTGGCTCATTGCCAGATTTCTATATTTGCCTTCCTGTTGTGTATTCACTATCTTCCCATAGGCTATTTAAAACATTCAGTTCAAAACCAAACTCCTCAGAGCCTTCCAGAAGCTTCCTTTTGAGAATAAAAGTCAAATCCCTCTTGTATTCCCCAAGACACTAGGCAATTTTTACCCCTCCCCATACCTCTCCCCCAATTTCATTTCCTTTTCTTCTTCCTGTGTTACTCTTCCAACCACTATAATGTCCTTGCTGATATAACACATTCCAGACAGACTCTTTCCCCAGGGCAACTGCATTTCTATTTCATGTGCCCAGAATATTCCAACTCCAGACTCCAATACTCCAATTCCACGTGGTTTACTCCATCTCCTCACTGGGTCCTTCTCAGGTCTCCTGAACTGCAACTGCACTTCCGCCCCCCAACACTCAAATTCCCACACTACAACTTTTTCAGTGAACTTACCACAGTTTAACATACTATACTTTGCTCGTTTCTTTTTCTCTTCCATCAACATGTAAGTCATAAGAAGATTATATTTTTTTCTCTATTTTGTTCACTTCTGTATCCTTAGCCAGCATCTATCACAGTGCCTTGTTTTTAATGATAATTTCCTAAAAGCAGTTAATGAGATCATAGAACTACCTGATTCTGTTTAAAACAGACAATTGAAATCCTATTTTGACCATAAAGTTCAGATTACTTATACTGTCCAAAATAAATTCAAAAGTTTACTTTTCACCTTGTCTTACTTGGTCCAAGTTAATTGCCCTGGTCTATCAAATGGTGTTTTGGCAAAATTGACTTGAAGGTCAGTCTCAAGAGAATCAGGCTGGTAAATGCTACCTAGATTCAAGAATCTTCTTGGAAACATAGTTTGTCCCTCATCATGTGATGTTTCTGTAATTAACCTGGAGTTAGTTGCCGTTACTCTCAAAACAATTGGTTTCCATTATAAATCACAGAGGGTAGAGGGGATGTCTTACTAAACTTGAAAATCTACTTTGTTGTTTTAGATCAATTGAAATATTATTTCCACTGTGAAAAATAATGAGAGAAAATGTGTATCACAGCTAGACACATATTAGATCAAACTGTCCCGAATACTTCTAAGAGGTTTGAGAAGTTTGGAGAGGTGACCGAGTTCCCAATCACAGGGTGTCCACTGATGATCATTTCATTTCATAAACTCCAGAGTAGATAAAAATTCATACATTCCTTTAGGACTTCTAGGTATTTTGTGTGTATCATATAGGTACAGGCCAAAATCCAATGAAAATGATGTAGGAAACGTTCATGAATCAAGTCAATGAGGCAATCATAACCATCAAGTGAATTTAAGGTTTATTTTGAATTCTTTTGAAACTGCACATAAATTTAACTATTAGTAGATTCCATGCAATATTGTAATGAAATAGGCAAATGTAAAATTCCAAACTGCCATAGATCTCACATTCTGTCAATGCCACATATCAATTAGTAGAATAAAGTTTTAGTTGGAAAATTTTAACACTCCACGAAGCACGTCTTTAAAATGGAGGTTTCTGTTTGTTTATTTTAACTAATGAATTATCAGAGCCATAGAAAGATAGTATATAAACACAATATGGACAGGAGATATTTCCAGTGTACTGTTTTATATTTTTGGAACATTTCTCACAAGAAAACTTGATAAGTAAATGTTCCTTATCTAACTAACACGCAATGATAATATCCAAGATCTTTTTCCCCATAATGTGTTCATTTAATACAGAGTAAAATGTATTTCATTTATAAATGAGATATGGGTTGCACAAGAAAGAACTCAATGCATTTAGTAATATCTAAAGACATGAATGATAGAAATAGTTTTTGTCAATAGTATAAAAACTAGTGATATGATGACAGGTTGACAATGCAAAAGTTTCCACTTTCTGTGTTGGAGTGAAGTAACACTACGTATGTCCCCAGTTGTATTTTTATTGTTTTTCTATAGGTAACAAGTGAGAAATTATTTTATAAGCAATGAAGCAATGATAATTTTCATGTTACTTCTTAACTTTATTTTTCTAATTTCAGATCTTCCCCTTCCAGAGGAAATTAGTGATGCCATAGCTCAATGTCGGTTTTAGCTGCAAAACTCAAATGTTCACTTTCTATTAGAAAATCTAAAGCAGGTGGTATACAATTTTTTGTGATTTGGAATTCTTTAAAGGCAAGTAAATTTAAAGTTCAAGTATGGGTAGGTTAAGCTGTAATCATAACCCCAATGACATTTTTCTGAAGAAAAAGAAAATCTTTCTTTTCTAATGCAATTGTCTGTACAGCTATAGCTCTCAATTGCATCATAGCCATAATCATTACAGCTTCATTTCCATTAACTTTGTTTCCAAAAACCCAAAAATAATTTTTATTTGACTCTGCCTTTGATTTTTAATAGAAAGTAAAAGTGAGAAATGAAGAATTAGCAGCTGAACCAGGGATATAAGCCATTGCATTGCTGATCCTAGGAGTAATCTGGTCTGGAAAGAGGGGACCTGAAGTAAAGGAGAAGGGGCTTTTGTTCTTAAACACTTAGAGAAATTCTTGATTCAGAAATTCTGCTTTTTCCATTTGACCTAGCCAAGGAAACTCCCTTCAAAAATGATGACATGAAGTCTGAGAATTAGAAGTCTATATTAATGGTTCTTCCATAATGATTCCTAATATCATTCTCTTTGTTTCTTGTTCCAATTTTAACTGAGCAATCAGCTGCTCCTCTTTACTATGTAAAATTATATGAAAGACCATGGCACAGAGCCAGGCACATAAGTAGGTGCTCAACTGTAGTGGAGCACACCATTACAGAATGATAATAAGTGGATCATAGGCATGGTGAAAATGTGTTCCTGACCATGTCCTAGCCTACTCTTGCATGTCTATGTCTAGAGGAATGTGGCCCCAAGTCAGAATCTGTACAATACAGACCAGGCTCTTTGGGTCAGCATCACTGGGTGGGAGTGGATGGTGGACAATGTTTGCTAGGATACATAGCAGTGAAACATCTGCAGTAAGTGTATTCCAAAGTTCTATTGTGTCAGTTTCATCTCAAAAGCAGTATTTCTGTATATTGTTCCACTGAAATAGAACATCTCCATGTAATATGAATTGTATTATATATTCACAGTATAGCTAATAAACTCAAGTGACATGATGAAATGTTGCAGATGTGCTTTGATGGATTCTAAGGAAATATATCCTTTGTGTTCTTTTTATTCTGTTGTCATTTCTCAGTAAAAATGATAAAGAAGGAATTTTTCTGTCTCTTCTATTTAATTTATTTATTTTACCTTCAAAATTCACCTTTAGGACTATTCCCCTAGTAAACATTGCTCAATGGAATAAAGATATTAGAAATCTAATAAGGACTTTTATCAAAAGAGTATTCATAATTAGTTTCCAAAGGCAAGAGAGATCTGAAATTTAGTATTTCCCCTATAGAAAAGCACACTTATAAGCCTCTGGTCAACCTCAGGCATCCTCAGTTCTCACATGTATGTTATTGAAGAAATCAATGATATCCTTTGTACTTCAGGAATTTAGCCAGGTCTTTGCCCTGTTTCCTAATGAACAGCCCTCAAGATGGTTTTAAGAAAGTTTTTCATACTGAGTAATCCCCAGGAAAACGGGAGAGGGGTCTGTTTGCAGAAATGAGTCACCCAGTGACTTCTTGGCAACTCCAGCTTTGGCAGTGAGTCTTCCTTAGAAGAGACACTCAGAGACTGTGAGTGCCTCTTGAGAATCTGTTTCAGTCATTTCCAGGCTCTGGATTGTGGTGGTTCTTGCCTCACTCTGTGTCTATTGCCTGACTGTGGCTAAGAGCACGGTGGTGTATCGTCTGTTTCTCACAAGCTCAGGGGATAGTTGAAGGTAAGGATTCTGTGCTGAAGCATAGAACATGAGCGCTTTGTGCTTTCCTTTTATGCATTTGAGGGGTCACAAATTCTATATTTCCCAAGATACAGTAAATTAGTGAAAAGTAAAATTTCAATTTCCAAGAGACCCTCCCCTCCCCTCCTTTTAATCAAGTATCTAGAATAGATTAGAGAAATCCCATGCTCTTTTCATCACATATTACATCATTTTCAGTTTGACTGATTCACTTGATAGCAGCTTATTATATTTGATATAGTTCAGAAAATTAAGTGGTGAAAGCATAGTAAACATAATGTATAGCCTCAGTACAGAGTTAACAGATTCTCATGAGAGCAACATAAACTACCAGTTAGAACAATTAGAATGGAGAAATAGAATACTAAGGAAGGAAACAAATCTAATATTATGATTTCTTTGAACATTCATATATTCCTAAATTAATTTTATCTCCATATAGCAATACCTCTTTTATCTCTAGTGTCCTTGTCCACCCAATTTGTTTCCTAGATCCTAGTGAAGAGTGTGTTAGAAAGAGGGGATTAGATCCACCAAAAATCCATGGACAGAGAATTCAAGCACTTAGTAATAACATCGAATAGCTAACCATAATTGTATGTAACCATAATTGTATGTAACCTTGCACAGTTAAAAACTCCATCGAAGATAATGATCATCTTTTTAAATTCTTTAATTCTGTTAGTTATTGCTTATAACTTTGTGCACATGCATTCTCTCATTTAATTTTTGCCACAACCCATGGAAGTTGGTAAATTATGCCCCATAAACAGCTAAAGAAAACTGAGCACATATGGATCAATTGGTTTGTCCATGCTTTGTGGTCAGAAACCAATAGAGCTTGGATTTGCCCAAAGCTACAGCTTCAGAGATTGTATTTTAATAATTGTATATGATTGCTCCCCTAAGTCCTCATTGCTTCCATGAATATATTATCGGCAGAATTCTAATAAATTTAATTGTCTGGCTTGAGAGCTTATATAAAATAAGTATATCCTGGCCACTGATAGTAGGTAAGTCAGGATCTACTAAATGCATGCTATAGCAGTGATATTGGGTTCTCTCAAATACAAGTGACAGCAAAATGATTGATTATATAAAATAATGATCAGTTGTCATCCTTTGAATATTCCATTATATTTAACAAATGTTTGTTTACTAGTTAGAAGAAGAATGTCTATTGTGGAATTATTGATTCTTTATTTTGTTTGGGGTTTTTTTCATTAAGTTTATTGGTACATTTTAGGTATACAATACAGTTACATTCATTGTTGGGATCTTGTACCTTTACATGATGTATCTTGGTCTATTTTGTTTTTTAACGCTTTAGGAGAGATAGGCTTCAATAATCTGAATGATGTGTCTCTGTGAAAACCTCATCCCTTAACTGTTGTAGATAACTCATGTGTTACTATTAAAGTTAAATTCATACTTTATCAATATGTTTCAGAGATCTAGATCTACAAAATATCCCACTTAGCTTACTTTCTATTATACTTGAGGCTTAAACTAATGGTTAAAGTCTTGTGCTTATTAACAGATTCTTAATTCATGGTTATTCCAGGTAACATACCTCGTTTATTTCATCACCTAAGAAATCTTTGAGAAAATAAGCTTTCTGCTCAAATATAAATATAGTAATTGAACATTAACAGAACAGAAACATGCTCTATTTTCAAGATATACATGATAAGCCTTGCTTACACTGTACTGTTACTAGTCTGAGATTTAATTGGAGTGATTTTTATTGCTATTTATTTTTTTATATTTGCTTTCTAGTTAGCAAGTAATATTCTAGACACACTCACGTTTATGGAACTATCTCAAATCTTGTCACTTATTGGGAAACAGAGTTGAGTTTTTACTAGGTTGGAAGTAGGCTAGGACAAAAGTTAGGAAGAAAGTATAAGAGAAGTGAAGAAATGGTGTGACTACCTCAGCTTCTAATCAGAAAAGAGACTATCTGCTTTCTAAGCCCACACTAAGTCCTCTGACTTCCTTCCAACTGATTCACTGAACACCACTCATGGGTGTCAATGCGCAACACAGCCTTGTAAGGCATACCCCTCCAGTTCAGCAGTTTCCTTTTGGAATGGGGCAGAAGAAAGATTTTCTGTCCACTATGTATCTTCAGTTTTGTTATGTTTGCATAGTAACAAGAGGATAACTCAGACTGAGAACCAAATGAGATTCTGTTTGCTGAAAACATCAACTGGACATTTCACATTCCGATTGTTAAATCTGAGAAGACTGGCAATCATGTGATGTTATTATCAATTCCTACAGCTTATTTTACCATCAAAAGCCTCACAAACCCAAATTAATCCACCTCCAATGGTGGCAAATCTATGGCACGCATGCCTCAGTGTGCTGTTTGTTGTCATTGAAAGCTCTAAATGATTCTCCATCACTGAGTCCTAGACCATGGAAATTTCATAGTTGTTAGCTTGAAAGAATATTTACTAACTTGAATGAGGAAAAGGGAGTCAAGAAAGAAATGACAATAGGGTATAGCTAAGAGAACTTCATCTCTTGAAAATATACGGTGAAAGGAGACAAACTCTGGGAAAATATTCTCTTCCTTTTAATTGGTATAAAGAATCAGCATAATAGGTTTCAATGCCCTTTCCCAATTTCTTTTATTTCAGTAATTTAATTAAAAATGGAGAGAATTATTTAGTACTATTCAATAAGAACTACACAGTATAGATTTATGAAGTTTAAGTAAAAATTCAGTTTAAGGGATATAGCAGTAATCATTTGACCCACCAATTTAGTGAAACTACAATTTGATGACAAGGTTATTTAAAACTTCATGAGTGAGAGGTGTGCTTAGAGGAGCAATTATTTTTACTGTGTACACCTGTGAAAAACAAAAAACAGCTACAACTTGAGGGTGTTGTTTCCACTATGCTATTGTCTCCCCACACCTGTGCTTTTTGAAAAAACACCAGTTTCTAGTATTACAGCCCTTTGCTCAAACCCTGTCCACATTATTTTATTGTGACCCTTTGAATGATTCCGTGAATACCTTAGAGGAATGGAAATTTGTAATGCCTTCGTAAAGGTATCTGACTTTTAGAGAGATACCTTCCAAGGTAAAAACCATGCACAAGACCACATTTTTAGAAAGCTCATCTTGAGTTTGTCATTCATATAAATACTGTTAAGAACTAGACAACAACTGTCTCAGCAGGTGATCAAGATTCACATTATCAGTGATAAGCCAAATCCATATTTTGTGTCCTGGGATGATGTGGGGAAAATGGTTTTTCACCTTTGTGGTATTCTTCCCCTCAAACCTTTTAACTCCACTGTAATCATTAGGAACACATCGGACAACACCTTACAAGTGCACCTCAAAACTGTAAAAAGAGAGAGAGACAGAAAGAGAGAAAGAGAGAGAGAGAGCAGCCAAGGGTAGCCTAAGAAGATAAAAAACAAAAAACAGTAACATATGGGATCCTGAGAACATTTTAACTTTGGATAGGTAAAAAATAAGGAAATCTAAATAAAGTGGAGATTAATTTTAAAAATATTTATAGAATGCTTTATTATTATGTTGGCTGCAATATAGAATAAAGCCAGATTTTGTATCTAAGTGGAAATGACTTGAAAACAAAAGTTAGCTGTTTCCTGGGATTTACTTCAGGGGATAAATCCCCCAGTCACTGTTACTAAACAGCTCGACATGGAAAATTTTGCTTCAAATTCTTTTCTGCTATTTCCATCCTAAGAAAGCTATAGGCTTTCCCCATTTCCAGAGTGGATGGTGTTCTCAAAGATCATTTAAGAACAATGATTTGGACTTTGGACACATTTTTGGTTGCATGTGTTCTACCTAGTAGGTGTCTGTCACATACATGCCAAATTAGCACTAATCATACTTTAAAACTTACATACGATCATATGGGAAATAGCAGCTGTATAGATTTACTTAAGAATCTAATTTTAAAGTACTGACGCCTGGTCCTAAGGCTAGGTCAAGTTTGTTTAAACCTATAATTCTTATGAATACTACTAGTAAATGTAGTTTATTTCAGTTCTGTCTCAGACATCCAAAGTATATCTTCACCACATTTGGCTGCTGATTCAGGTTCTTATGCTTTCTTCCTTTGCATGCCAGGAGCTGAGAATAAGACTCCTTGAAACAAAAGCCCTGAGAAGAGAGAAGTAGGACCGTCAAGGGTCTGAGATTGGAGGGGAGAGTGGGGAAGAGACTATAGGGGAGGGAAAAGAGAAAGTGTGAGTATCAGGGCTTTCTTTAAAGTTCATATCTCTCATGACACTTGGCATCCCAGAACTGTCGAGCTGCAGGCAAGCTTCATAGATACGTATAGTACAAAACTTTCATTAAAAAAAGAATATCATATTCCAGCTAGTCTTGACATAACTCCTTGATCATCTTATTTTAGTTTTTAATTCCTAGAGTACAAGGAATTTTCCTCTTGCCATACATTACATTGTACTGTCTTTTCATTCCTTGCCCATTGTAACCATGACCACACCCATAAACCCCTGTCTCTGAAGTTCATGCAGAATCCTTCAGTCTTCCTTTTCCAACAACCTGTGCTAATTCCCTGGATTTTATAAAAAATGGAAGATTATAAAACAAAAATTCTGGGTCCAAAAATAAAAGTTGACCTCTGATGCTTTGAGTTCTGCCTGATCTTTCTGTTTCCAATTTTCTGACTAATCCCTTTAAGATTATGATTAAAACTAATTTTAAAGTTAATTAAGATAAAATATTCTCTTATCACTTTCAGTATTTTAATATCCATATAAAATAACGTAAGAAAAGACAAAGACCTCTTTAGCCTTTGAGTAGGAAGGGAATTTTCATAATTTGGGGGAAACATTTAGTCATCTCTTCTATAGAAATGCAGATCCTTGTGGAAATTGCAAGGAGAACTCTGTAGTAAGGGATATTTTCTCCACTGGTATGAAGTAATGAGGCTGAGGAACTTCTCCACTGGCCAGAGTTCTTACAACAGCGAAGAAAGAAGGAGTCACTTTCTCCTATATTCTTTTTTCTTAAACCTCACATTCCTGGCCTTAGGAAGTCATCCTATCACAGCCACCAGCTCTGGACCACACTGGCCTACACTGAAGAGCAAAATACTCGGGGTGAAAGATCAGAGAGAGAGAGAGAGGAGGGGATGCACTGAGATGAGAGGACACTTCCTCAGTGCACTAGCTTCTCATGGCTTTTCATTACCCAAGAAATAGTTATTCTGTAGTAAAGAAAGTAGAGAACTGCATGGTTTTTATTTGGATATATATATATATATATATATATATATGCAAATACCTATATTCTCTAAAAGAAAATAATCATCACTGAATAATTTAGTAAATGAACTTTCTATTATGGACCACTACTTCAGTTAAAGGAACTGATAACCAGAAAAAGGGGAAAATCTTCAATGTCTTTCTTGCCAAATGTCTATCATCACTCATTTCTTGTTTGTTTGTTTTACAAATACTGCTTTGATGTCTGAATTTTTCAAAAGGTCTCCTGAGCACCAGTCCATTCATTTGATTTTTTAATGAATTATTTAATTCATTATTTAATTAATCAGAGTGTGCACCTGCCTCTATCACATCATTGGCAAGACTCATGAGTACTTATCTACAAGACAGTCACAACTATTTGTGACTGTAACAAAAAAATATACTTCATAACTTTTATAGTTTGCCTCTGTTGTTCATTTATTAAAGCATTATAAAAACTTCAGAGATAGACTCTGATAATCAAAGAAAGTACTATACACCACATGACAGAACCCCTGTCTCCAATACCTGTGTCTTTCTTACCTAGACTAATTTATTTAGCATCTCTAGAATAATTCTTTTATTTTTAAAGATGTAGAGATTGAATTAGATGAATCCCAATGGTGTTGATCCAGCCTTTGAACAATGTTATCATTTTAACACTTTGAGATAAGAACATCACACTAAAATTGTGTTGTTCTCTACTATATTTATAAAAATAAAAATGAATTTTTTGGAATAAGTATACATTTGCTATATGTGAAACATAGTAGAACTCTCTAGTTCTAATTCTGGTATTTAATGATAGAACTTATTTATCAGCAGTTGGTCTACCCATTTACAAAATAAGTAAACATATTTGTTATCTCATCTTCACAGACTCAGCAAGAATAAGTTAAATGAGAGAAATTTTAGTCCTTGGGAAAAATAACTGCTTTCTAAATGCAGAATATTTGCATTACTATCATTCTTATCATGCAGCAGGTACCCTGAAATGCTTTTTTCCTGTAGGCTGTATCTCGTTAAAAGAATGTATTTGAGAATTAAATAGTACTATTTTATGACTACAAGGTCAAAAGGGGGAGGATGGTTAGTCTTCCTGAAAACCGCAAATTGGGAAATGAAACAAACTCATGCTATGTCAAATACCTTGAAGAAGAGATGACACTTTTGGAGAAAACTGTCAAATGAAATATTTTAGATGTATAAGGTCATGTTCAAACCTTTTATTTCTCCAAGTTTTTCCCTGTACTGCTAAACAATAGCAGTTATCCTCTATGGTGTGTGACAAAATACATTAAAAATTATCCTTTTTATTTAGAATTTTAGGAATAGGATTTCTTATATTTAAAGGTATTTTTAAAAATTTAGTAATAGGGACTTTTATGAAGTTAAAAAAAAAAACACGATTCAACAAGAAATAAATCCTATTACAAACTTGGAATACAAGATGTTTCACTTTAAAAAAAAAAAAAAAAAGATGTTTCACTCTCTGTTTTCCAGTGAATTTAAGAGATACTGCTTCCAAAGTTTGACTCTCTATGGTATTTTCTGTATGGCGATTAAATTAGTAAGAGATGACTGATGACTTCATTATAAGACAATTTTTATTTTAGTGGCTATGCTTATTTAATTTTAAAAATTTGGGAATTAAAGGAATAAGGACTCCTAATATTTCCACATCCACAAAGTCAAAGTAGTACAATGAAAGCACTAGTCCCTATGGTAAGACCAAATCACATCTGCATTAAATATCCAAATAAGATTAGCAGTCCATTTTGCAATTCACTTTCTCTCTCTATATAGGTATTTTTCTGACTAAATTTGTACTTTCTTTGGCAGATCTACAAATTACTCAACACACCAAGCTTTATTAAACCAGAAACTACTATTGCATAAAATGACCTGATGGTCAATATTATACTTTGAATTTATTATAGACCACATGTATATTTCATGCTTAAGGTTTCAGAAAGAGCTCACTTTAAAAAAACTATTTCTATAGAAATTTATTTGTGGATTTCAGTGTTCTTTGGTCACATACAAAATGGAAGAAAATTTCTAGGCATTTACCTAGATGCTTAAGTTAGTTCTAGTTCTGATTTGAGTCTCCAAGAAATTTATACTTACTAATTTAAGTTTACATTCATTGATACGACTGCACTGAGGAAAACAGGATGTATAAGAACAAAGTCATTGGTTTAGGCAAGATTAGAAGTCATAATTTTTTATCTGTTTACTATCATGCTCTCGTACCATTTTTAAGTCCAGAGTAGTAATCAGTTGACTGATTATTCATCTTATTGCAGTTATACAATAAGAAATGAACTCGGTCATAGATAAGATTTCCATGTGTTTACTAAGCCATTATGTTTCTTTTTCTCCTCAGATTTGTTGAATGTAAACTCAACAAGAATTAAAAATATACTCATAAGTGATTTCCAGGTAGATTAGGAAATACTGAGACCTTATTTTAGTTTTCCTTGGAAACTCAGAGTAAATTTCTGAACCTGATTTTGATTATAGATGAAGTGGGCTAAAGCAAACAGTTACATTTGCACTTTGTTAAATTGACTCTTAATTACTTATCTGAACTTGTAATTATGTTCCTTTGGACACTTGGCCTTTATTTTAAAAGTGCACATATTTTCTGCTTTGTAAAATAATGCTGAGATATTTCTGTTATTATAATATCAATGTGAAGATAAAATTGTAAATTCCATAAATTTTTCTCCTGGGTGAATTATCATATTTGGTTTTAATATATTAGGAGAGATGTTGAGTACCTAATAATAATTGACCATCATAAAGTATACCATTCAATTCTCTTAATTCTTAATGATGAAATAATGAGTCATGGGTAGTATGACAGCAGCACGCAAACAATTGTGATGAATAATAAAGCACACTTGATTCATACTCCGGTTTTGTGCAGGTTGGTAGATATAAATATGGAAACAAATAGCTATGATCTATTTCCTAAAGAAATGTGAATGCAATACTGAGAGATGAGGGCAGGAAAAGATGTAGATTATTTTGGCACTGTTTTTCTGTTTCTAGACTATACACGTCTCATCTTCTTTATACCTACAGCTTTACAATTTTATGGTTTTTGGAATATCATTTTTCATATAGGCAGAATTAACAAAAGAAGGTGAAAACAAAGACGATTTTGTTTCTTTTCAGCAGTTCTTGAGAAACGTTCAGTATTTCACAATTTAAAGATTATTCTATAAGGATTAGCAATATCTATGATTTCTAACCACCATAGCCTAGACAAATCTTATTATCAGCAATGTTGGAGGAAACATACTACCTCTGCCTTCTTCACCTAACACATTCAATCTCTTATATGGTTACTGTTTTGTGAATTTCTTTTAGAGTTTTGTAAGCTTCCTACAGTTATAAGTATAGTATGTATGTCAATATTCGGACTTTTCCAGGTAACAGCTCTTACCTTATACCAAAATTTTAAAAAGATGCAATGTCTTAGACTAAATTAAGTACCATTCAAGAATATATTTGAGGGCCGGGGATGTAGCTCAGCAGCGCCACACCTGCCTGGTAAGTGCAAGGTCCTAAATTCGATTCCCAGTACTAAGAGAAAAAAAAAGAATATCTTTGATACTTCTCATTGTTTTTTTAAACAGTTAGGAACCAGAAACTGTATTTCTTGCTGAAATATATTTCAGTTTGCATTTGACAACTGTCTTCCCTTAAGCACTATTGAACAGATGGATTTTAGGACAGTATGAATCTAGGCTTAATTCCTTGGGCCCAGAACCCAATAGTAGCAGGCCAACTTGAGTTGCACCCTTCCTTTAAACAGGAGGAAGTGTTTACTAGAACAACAACCGCTTACTTCACCATTTACTTTGTTCTCATTTACCCTTTAGAATTTTATCAATTCTAAAAAAACAAATAGAATATAATTGCTCTGTATGGATTCAAATTTTCTTTGTATAAATCTTCAAGTAAAGGGAAAGAATAAAAATGTCCCTCTCAGTTATCAGTGTGCACACAGAAAAGTTAAATACCTGAAAAATCTAAATAAGTTAAACTGTAGCATCTCTATTAAGATTAATCATGCAGTCATTTTCGTGTTTAACAAGTTAATTCAGAAAAAGAAAGTGTACAAAGTCTCTATATTAAAAATATGACTCTTATGCCTAAAACGTACTCTAAATGAGAAGAAAAAATAAATGCATATAAAACATTAAGTGACTAAAGACAATTCCAAGAATCAGAGCCTGAAACAAATAAAAAAGAGGATCAAGAGCATAATTCTCCCAAGAACCCTTTAAAATATATCTCACCAATAACAAGATAATTTCATCCAACTGGACTGTACTTTAAAAATTCATCTAGTAATATTAGCAAAACAATTAGAAAATATTAGCAAAGTATGATCTTAATGTTACCAGTCTCTTCATTAAAACATGAAATATTTGGGCCGGGGATTTAGCTTAGTGGTTTTGCCGTCTGCTGCGCAAGCTCAAGGACCCAAGTTCGATCCCTAGTACCCCCCCCAAAAATTTAAAAATTAAAAATTATAAAACATGAAATATTTGACTTAATTGTCAGTGGTTCTAGTGTATGGGAAAATATACATTTCAGTGGAAATTTACAGCTGCAAAGAAAATGTCTACTACTTAAAGTGAAATTTAATGTGTCCCTCTCATTAGTTACAATCTCATCAATAATTAACCAGATAATAATTACAGAATCAATTCAAACCACCTTATAAATTTTACCCTTGCATCTATCTATTTTTAAGCAACTTTTGGGGGGGAGCTCTTAATCATGAGAGGACTATGTTCCTGCTATTCTAGTTCTAGAACCATAGGAATCAAGGTCAACAGAATGAGAGCCCCTAACCTTTTTGCCAGAATCTATCATCCTCAGACTCATCAGGCAGCTACTTGTCTCCCTGACCCCTTTTAATCCACCCTAAAATTCCTGTATGGTTTGTGGAACTTATGGAGCTGTCAGAATGTTTATAACTGTGGTTGTCAACCATTATGGTACATCAGAATCACCCAGGAACTTTTACAAAATATGACTTCCAGAAATTTCTGATTTACTTGGTTTATACTGAGGCTCATCTTAAGTGATTTTTAAAGAACTTAGGTAGCTCTGATATGCGACAAAGGTTGGGAATCATTCTACTCATGTAGGTATGCTTCCAGCTTCATTTAAAAGGCCCAGGCACAAGAATTTTGGGGTATATCAAAAGGGTATAACACCATACTTTATGTATATAGATACATCAAATACTATACAAATAGTTTGAGTTTATCCTTTTTACACTTGAGATTTCTAAATCTCAGCAAGCACATAAGTTATTATTTAAGAATGGTTTGTGAATGTGTACAATACTTGCATAAATAATTATAAAACATTTAAATAAAGTCATAAGAGATTGTCCTTTTCCAAGTGAACTTCTAAACCATGTTTTTTTTATATTAGTAAAGATATCAATTCATTGACCAGCAACTGATGTCTTAAAAGTTCAAAGCCTAGATAAGTAGTCAGAATCCAGTTGTAGTGTGCCTATTTAATTTATTAAAGTCTTCATTTCATCCTTGCTTTATATTTGTCTTATGAAACTACTAATATTAAAATAGCTTGAATGTGAAACTGTAAAATATTTTGGAAGCTCAAAGTAAAAAAAACCTTAAAAAAATGTTTAAGCATTTGCTTTTCTAGACTACCAGGAAATACTTTGCTACATATAAATTGTCATGGGGTCTGATCCAGACAGATGTCTTTTTTAAGCACCTGTTGGGGTCCACTCTGCAATGTGTCCTTTAAATTGGATGGAGTTTTAACTTTCCAAAAGCAGTCTGCAAGCAAATTGGAATGTCAGAAATGCACACTTGCTGCTTATATTACAGTGTAGCAAACCAGTTCCTGAATTACTGTGTTGATCCTTTGATTTTGTAGTTAATGAGAGAAGTCTTCAAATACCTTTAGAATTGACTAGCTTTTTTTATAGACGTTTATTAGAGAGTTGATTTCACATATTAAACTTCCTTTTACCCTCTTAGGAGTCTGTTAGCGACTGACTTATTAAAAAATGAGAACTGTAGTTGTAAATTTAAGAAGGATGAAACTTCATCTTCGTTTTCATTGCTCCCAAGTAGAGTCTAAAGTTGTATTTGACTATAATGAAATAGCTAAATGTCACATAGCTTAGCACCAAACATGACTATGGCTGATTCTATTCCAAAACGGACATATGTAGGCTGTTAATAGCATTACATGATGATTACATTCATCATTTCTATGTATAGTATAGTACTAATTCAAACATTGTTGAATTAGGCTGAAGGTCATGAGCTATGCACAGCTATTCAAATACTTCAGGTTTGAGGCAGCTGAATTACTCCCTGACCTGGCTTTAGAGAGTGGGCAGATCATCTTCATCTTTATGTCTTCCTGCCCTTTCCAAAAATAGTAGGGCCTTTAACAAGGAGATATTTTAAGCTGCTCATATTCACTTGTCTCATCAGGAGAAGCTTATTTTGTCCACTTGCATGTGTCAAATTTGCATGTGTGCATAGACTTTTGAAATACTAGCCCATGCTTCTCAGCACTCATATAAGACACTGGCAAACTTAAAGGCACTGGGATTGCTAGCTGAGAGTGTTGGCCACCATCAGGGGTAAACATAAATGAAAGGAAGACACTCTTTGGGAATGTGAATATGCTCCCGAAATCATCCATTTCAGACATTTGCACATCAGCCCTCAGCTTTTTGGATCTGTTTTCATAAAACCTGGCTGTGATTTTGCTTGAGACCTCTGCGATTGTGTCACTTCTAATAAATATTTATAAAAGGCACTGCCAGCCTGTGGATAAGGGAAACTAATGAGAAACTGCTATCCAAAATCTGAACTGCAAAAACAAAACCAAGCAAAACCAAAAACTCCAAAACAAAACCAAAAAAGAGCAAGTCAAACAATCCGTGCTCACAAGAAGACTTAGAAAAATACCAAGATGTAACTTTGATTTGATAACTGGATTTATCAGTCACTTGACTAGCATGCAGTGGGTACTTTGTATTTTTCTACTTTGAAAAACAATGGCAAATCTATGTTATTCTGCACAACTGGGACCAAAAAAAATATGAGTGTGAGAAAACAGAGACTCTAAAAGCAGGATGGAAATTAAGCAGGTAAACACTGTTCCACAGTCATGTCATTCCAGTGCAGATGTACGTGGTACTCGTGTTTGCACCTCTAAGAAATTTCCATTTTTTCGCATCAAAAAATTCAGATATGAAGCTGAAGCTGCTTTCTTCGCCAACCTGAAGTTGTCTGATTTCAACATCATTGACACTCTTGGAGTTGGAGGTTTTGGACGAGTAGAACTGGTAGGTGGATTGCTCTTTAAATGATTTTGAAAACCCATGTCTTCCTTTTTATTTTTTTTCTCCTGGTATAAGACTTCTTTCTTTTCTCTTTGTTCTCTTTTCATTATTTACTATTATTCCTAAATATTGACCACAAGACCTCACATAGGCATGCTCAACAAAGTGGACTACGCTACATAATCGGTAGACTAAAAATAACAGACACCAAATTACTTTTTAGAAAACCTTTTCATATTAAGTGAAAGATAAACATGTCATGTACTAGGGAGGCATAAAGAACCTTTTACCCAGCTGATAAGCCTATAATCCACATTTACTTAGCTCTGAGCAGTGCTCACTAACTTAATTATATACTTTAATTTGTTACAATAATTCAAGTGTAAATTTAAGAACATATAGAGGACTGGGAGATATAGATACAAAATAAATGACACAGTAGTCGCTGCAATTCTGTAGTTATTGGAACCTAGATTATAGTGACAATGATTTGAATATTTTGTATAGTTTATTTCACATATGCATTCTAAATATAGTTAAGTGTTAAAAATGAAGATATTTTTGTACAAGTTCATACATAAAACACATTTCATGAATGTAGTATAAACAAACACACCCTGATTTGGATTTGTTTTAAATAGAATTTTAAAAACTGACACATTGCTCCAAAAATTAGAAAAAGAAATATTCTGGTGATTGAGTTAGCAGCATGCCAAGGCTCTGTAAATATCCTACTTCAGAATGCCAATTCATTCCTATCTCTCTGTGAATGCAGGAGTCCCTGATATCAGACACCAGTACAGTGTGTGAGGAACTCCCTGAGCCTGTGTACAGTTCTGTAAACAGTTACTGTTGCCATCCTGAGTCAGGAGAAATCCCCTTCCATAAAATACTATGACCTAAAGATATTTCTGCTATTAGTGTATTTGTGCTGCACTTGGGATTTTTCACTATGTTAGGCAGAAAAAAGCTATTTACTTAAAAATTTAAAAGAAGATTTTAGCCAAGCATGGTGGCACACGCTATAGTCCTAGCTACTCAGGGAGCTGAGGCAGGAAGATGGAAAATTCAAGACCAGCTTGAGCAACTTAATGAGACCTGGTCTCAAAACTAAAAATTAAAATAAAATCGAAATGCCTGGGAATGTAACTCAATAGTAGAATGCTCCTGAGTTAAATCCCTAATATCAATCAATCAATCAATCAATCAAAGAAAGTTCTAGAGCCATAAAATGTTTCCTGAAATTTTCATTATACTTCCCTTAATAATGATTGGAAGATACTATATTAATGCTATTACTTTTGACTTGATAGTCCATAATATGCCTCTTAAATTGTATCTAAAGTTACAGGATTAAAAATCAAATAAGAAAAATTTTTAAAAATCAAGTAAGGTTCTACAAAAATTCTTGATTTCATGAATTATGCCATTTAATGCAACCTCGCATTTATTTCTTAAGGTTTTTGGTTTTGTAGTGAGTTATAATTATTTGTACAGCTAAAAAAGATTTAACTGCATTGTATATGACAGCTTTGCTTTTGAGGTGCAAGAGAGAGGGTAAAGCTTTTTACCATAAAGGTTATAGTTCATGGTGTGTTCATTTACATAATTGTATATATCTAAACCCCTCTATGAATAAAGCAGTATAAAGGACAGAATTCCTCAGAGATTAATTTGGGGTTATTTGTTACAGTTTCTTAAATATTAGTTTTTAAAGACTATGGGCAATAAAATTGGTGTTCTGATTAACAACAACAAAAGTCAACCTTACAACTTTGTGAACTTCTAGAGATCTGATAACTTCAAGTTACCCATGAGATATTTTATATGTAGGAATTTACTTGGATATTTTAAATATTGAAAATATTGGTAATATTGAAAATAGCTTGTAATAACTCTGAAAGGATTTGAAGACGAGAACAATTGTCAAACTTTTAGAAAATTCTCTAAAATATATATGTGAGGCACAAACAATTAGCCAAAGAATTAGGGTAAATTTAATCATGTAAAAGGTAATACAGTTTAGCTAGATGCACAAAGCCCTTGAGTTCAGCCCCCAGTACTATACACACAAGAATAATACAGTTTAAAAGGACAAAATATGTGGATATGTGGTGGTATGTTTTTCTCTCTCCCCCCCTTTCCCTCTCCCTCTCCCCCAGTCTCTCTCTCTCTCTCTCTCTCTCTCTCTCTCTCTCTCTCTCTCTCTATATATATATATATATATATATTCTTCTCCACTCTAGGAAATACTAAATAGTTCACTCCACTTTTTGTCTCATGAATATTCTAATATTTTACACAAATTTTTATAAACTAATGAAAACCAAACCTAAAAAATTAATTATTAGTTGGAAATACAGTTGGTTTTGCAAAAACTTCAGATAATATTGGTGAATGATAGATCTTCTATGGGCCATTAGGTACAATGAGTCCTTTGAGGGGGAGAAGTCCGTAACCTTAACTTCTGTACTCACATCTTGTATTGTCTTTCACATTCCAAAGCATGCTGAGGGATAAGTAGAGAATCCAGATTATCTTGAGTATTTAGTGTGGACTAGCCACTTATGTGATCACCAGTACTGTAACATCCATTGACCCCAGTTCTTACCACTTACTATTTTCCTGGTCATATTAATTACTAGGTATGAGAAATATTCTTCTCTATGATTTTTTTATTTTTTAAATTTATTCAGTGCTGCTAAATTTGAGAGACTGACCTTCACACTTGACTGCAATTATATGTACAGTTGTCACCAAACTAAGATAATAGCACATCTTCACAGTGGAATTGTTACCATTCATAGTCAGGAAGTGTATATAGAAAGAGCCACATTATGTTGTGATTATAGAAATTTTCACTCATCTCTGAGAATGAGACATACAAAATAATTTTATCAATATTACAAGATGCTATTTTTAAGCAACACAGTTTTGATATACACATTTCACATGTGTTCATAGTGCTGAACATGTTAGTGTGAAGTGTGCAATACTTCTTCTTTGGATGTACAAATCTTTACCTTAACAAAACCAGTGATCAGGCAAATAACATTACAAAATAATACAAGTTATACTTTATAACAGTATTTAAAAATCTTTTAACCTGACATGAAATTATAAAATTATAAACTCTCCAACAGGGCATGAAGGGTTTAGAAATTTGAAATTTTGAACTCCCATTTCCTGTTAGTGCTAAAAATGTAGTTTTTCATTATTGTGTGACATACAGATTATGTTTGTGTGATTTTGAATGATGATATATCCTTCACAGAGTTCTTAGCATTACTCAATTTTTATTATTTGGCAATATAGATAAATTTAGGTTCAAGAACATTTTTTCTGGTAGAAAAATTTTCAAATAATTTATTTTTAATTTTTAGAGATGAGAACATAAGAAGAAATGTATATTTGTTCAGTGATGAGCCCAGAAGCTTATAGTAAAAGTCTTACATGAATGAGAATTCTGCTTTTAAACTCTCTGGTATATTTCATAAAAACTTTTGGCATAACTGATCTTAACTAATTTAATATCAGATATGTCCCAAACACAGTCATTACCTTTGAGCAGTCACTTGTACTGCTGTTCTTTTTTCTCTTTGGCTTGCAACATATTTTCTGTCCCTGTTCTTTATTTTTAAGAATGGGCTTAAATGCAACCAATTTACAGAACATCTGTCAGAAAGCCACATTCTAATACTACTTCCAGGAAAAAACAAACAAACAAAAATCACAGCTTGCTCTCTCTCTCTCTTTCTCACTCTCTCTCTCTCTCTCTCTCTGATTTACTCACTAATGTTCTAACCTGAGTAATCTTCTTAATTTACAAAAGGTGATTGCAAAATAAGACGATTAGTTTTACAAATCATTAGTGAAAATGAGTCCCATTGCTTTATGGTCAAATTCCTAATTTACTTTTGTTCCTACCAGAGAAATACTTACTTTCAGAATACAGATGTACAAATCAAAGTCATAAAAACTGCCTTTTAATCTGACATTACTATGTGGCAGTTGATTTAAATATTAGATACTGAATATGTTTACTCAGGAGTCCAAACATCTCCCATACCGAAAACCATACTTGGATAAAATATAGGAACAAATATATGGGAGACATGATCTCTGTTTTATTGAATTATATTTTTCTGATATCAGTTAGTATATTAGGGCAATCAAAAGCTATGGTGAATGTTTAAATTTCAAAAAAACTATTATAGTAAAAGACTCATTGACATTAATCCCCCTCACAATACTCCCCCTTACTTCAAACACACCCCATGTGTCTTTTACCATATGTTTTTAAAAAATTAAACATTTACCATATTTTCTGATTATTCCTTGCATATCTATGTAGTAACACAAAATTTAATAGAAAATGGCTCTTGGTTCTAGGAAATCACAGTCTACAATCATGTGCACTCAAAAAGAAACAAAACAAAACAAGAAACCCTAGCAAAGTACAAACAGGACAGGCTCGATGCATGGAGGGGGAAGATTATTTGCAGGAAGTGGTATTTCAAAGGCAGATTGAGAGTTAAGGCATCAATATAAATAACTAACACATTATGGTTTATGGTTGGTAAAATGAAACAACTACAAGAAAAAATGCTTATTAATAAGTTAATATTACTTTCTTACTAAAAATAACCTTCTATTTAATGCATACTTGATAATCATCAAATTGCTTTCATGGCCAATATGTAATTCTACCCTGAAAGCTACCCTGGAAAGGAAACACAAGGTATGATCTACATATCACAGGAAAAATGTCAAGAATACATTTAAGTGGTCTATATCTTTGTGGTCATTGAAAGAATTATTGTTATTGCTCAGAACTAATTTTTAAACTAGAAGTTTTTTCTATCATTATGGTTTCTAAAAGTATTCAGATTCTTACCACCACCACCACCATGAAATCAAACAAGCATTATCTCAATGCCACATGTATATTAGGATGAGAAAAAGAATGCTCTAGAATTGAAGAACCAGAACTAAATATAAAGCATCAGTAGAGAGCATGATGTTCTCATATGCTCATCTATTTCTATCAAAACCTCAGAGATTCCTCCTTCTCTAAATCTAAATTTTAGTGGCAAAATGTATGTGGAGAAAAAACATACAATATAATGGGGAAGCTAAAAGCTAGAGCTCTGAAATTAGGCTCTTTGATTTAGATCTTACCGACTGTGCATGCTTAGTCATTTACTAAACCTCTTTAGCCTCAGTTTCTTCATATGTAAAATGAGGATAATTATAGAATATGTTGCTCACAAGGGGCAAAGATTAAATGAATTAAAGTTCCCAAAGTAGTGACTGACGCACAGCATTGTAGGTCAATGTGTTGTCAATGTTGTTATTTTTGTTATAATAATGATTGTTTTTTATTATTAAACTAAGCTGATGATAACTATCTTCATATATCATTTCTACTTACATAGGAAAGTAAGAGAATTGGATGATTTTTATTCCTTTTGCTCCCATTGGGAGGCCAAGCACTGAGAGTACAAGCATTTCTCCCATATAAGTTAGAGCCTCAGGTTTTAAAAAATAACCTTCCCTGATAGCCTGTATTAAATTCTCCCAAACCACTAAGGCTCTTTATTTTCTGTTGTACCATGAGAGGATATGGGAAACAGTTTTCAATCTTCCCCACGCTGAACCTGTATGCACCTGAAGTAGTCTGAGTCTATTTATCCATTTCTCTTCTGAATTGTAAAGCCCCACCTCTTAACTTCTCACTGGAAAATCATTTTCCATGCACACTGCTGTATCATATCCACTTGCTGCACAGCCTTCTTAAACCCTGGCACTCCAGCTGGGCATAAGAGGGCTCTTTCCAAGAGGACTACAAAGGTGAACCCTGGCATTCCAGCTGGGCATAAGAGGGCTCTTGCCAAGAGGACTACAAAGGTGACTTCTCATTCCTTCTGTGAATCCAGCCACAATTATGAATCCTGCAGTTGGACTGCCATAGAAAAGGCAATGTGCTAGGAAGTTGTAAAAACCTCCCTATGCTCCCACAAATGCATGTGTGCGACACGGCCTGTGTCCTGGGCATAAAGGCATCTGTTGCACTCTCCCAGTGTCTCAGGCAGCCGCTTTGGTACTTTGCTCCACAAACAAGCAGGTTTGAAGGGTTAATGTAAACCACCTGGAAAAAAATTAGAGACTGAGAGATGATTAAGCAAGAAATTAAGTGATAAACCCATTGCTCAGTCAACACTTTGTTTCATCATTATAAAAGACAAGTGGTTTAACTCCAAAGGGAAACCCCGTGTAAGATGAAAACATTTCAAGAGCTTCTTTCTGCCAAACCACACAGCAATGAAATAGAATAGCTGTGGGATCGCTGAGAAGCATTTGCCATTTGTGCCCACAGTGATTTACACTGTAGAGGACGATGCCCAGGGAACCCCTCCTGCCCCAAGGCTTTGTGTCCTCTGTAACTAAAGGGAATGGACACTGGCCACTAGTCAGAAAATGAGCACTTGTGTCATTTTATCAGTCATTTCCCCAGAGTGTAAATAAGGATGAAAATGATTAAAATGAATAATTGATAATTTGAAATAAGAAAAGGTCCAAGGGTTTGGGAATGGTGGGAGGGGAAGGGGAAAGAGAAGAAGGGAAAGGAAAAATTATGAGGAAAAAGAATGGAATCAAGCTCTGTAAATAGGGAAGGGTGGAGGGGGTGAAGGGTGCACAGGTAATGGGAGAAAAAATAAGAACTAAGATACATTATGTTCTGGTACAAACATCCAATGATAAATGTAAATGTACTTTATACCTAAAATGTACCAATAAATATATATATATATATATTAAAAAGTATGGCCTTGATATGCATCCATTTAGCTATAAATGACTCTAGTTTCTCATTCTTTATGACTGAGTAGTAGCCCATTTTATTTAAAAAAAAAAAAAAAAAGACACACGTCTTCTTTATCCAGTTTCCAGTTGATGGGAACTTAGGCTGCTTCCAAGCTTTAGCTATTGCAAACTGTGCCACTATAAACATGGGTGGACATATATCATTGTGGTATGATCCTTTTAATTCATTTGGGAAGATCCCCAGCAGGGGAATAGCTGGGTCAAATGGGACCTAGTTCTTTGAAGTATGTCCATACCAATTTCCACAGTGGTTGCACCAGCCTGCTCTCCCATCAGCAATGGAGAAGGGTCCCTTTCTCCCCACAGCCCCACCAGCATTTGTTATTGGTTGATTTCTTGATAGCAGCCATTCTTTCTTGGGTGAAGTGGAATCTCAGTGTTGTTTTCATCTGCATCTCTCAAATGACCAGGGATGTTGAAATTTTTTTCATGTTTATTTGCTGTTTTCACTTCTTTGTCTGAGAAATGTCTGTTCATTTCGGATGCCCATTTTTGAATTGGGTCTTTGAATTTCAGGGGTCTGATTTTTTTCAGTTCTTTTTATATTCTAGATAGTAGTCCTTTGTCTGAGGTACAGCTGCTAAAAATTTTTTTCCCACTTTGTAGGTTGTCTGTTAACTCTGTTGGTAGTTTCTTTTGCAGTGCAGAAGCTTTTTAATACGATGAGATCTCAGTTATTGATTCTTTGTGCTAGTTCCCATGCTACTGAGACTTTGTTCATAAAGTCTTTTCCTATGCCAATGTCTTCAAGAGTTCTACCTAACTTATCTTCCAGCAAGGTTAGTGTTTCTGGTTTAATATTTAGATCTTTAATCCACTTTGATCTTAGTTTAGTGCATGGTGATAGATATGGGTCTAGTTTTAATCTTTGGCAGGTTGAAATGCAGTTTTTCCAGCACCATTTATTAAAGAGGCCATCTTTCCTCCAATGATGGTGGTTGGCTCCTTTGTCAAAGATGAGGTGGCTGAGTATATCGGGAGCTGCTTTTTCATCTTCTAATCTATTCCACTGATCCTAAGGTGTGTTCTTTTGCCAGTACCATGCTGTTTTTATCACAGTAGCTTTGTAGTATAGTTTCAAGTTGGGAATTGTGATACCCCCAGCCTTGTCTCTGTTGCCCAGAATTGCTTTTGCTATTCTAGGTTTCTTTTGGTTCCAAATGAATTTTTGGATTGTTTCCTCTAGTTCTGTGAAGTGTATTGGAATTTCAATTGGCACTGCATTGAATCTATATAGTAGTTTTGGAAATATGGCCATTTTCACTATATTGGTTCTTCCTACCCAGGAGCAAGGGATGTCTTTCCATTTTCTTGTATCATCTTTGATCTCTTTTTTCAGAGTGCTGTAGTTTTCAGTGTAGAGGTCCTTTGCCTCCTTTGTTAGATTGATTCCTAGATATTTCATTTTTTTGGATGCTATTGTAAAAGGAATTGTTTCCCTAATTTCTCTTTCAGTGAGTCTGTTATTTGTGTATAAGAAGACTGTTGTTTTTTGAACATTGTCCTTGTATCCAGCTACTCTACTGAATCTGTCAATTAGATCTAGAAGTCTTTTGGCAAAGTTTTTGAGTCTTCTATGTAAAGTATCATATCGTCAGCAAATAATGACAGTTTCACTTCTTCCTTTCCTATCTTTATTCCTTTTATTTCTTTCTCTTGTCTAATTGCTGTGGCTAATGTTTCCAGCACTATATTGAACAGGAGTGGTGATAGTGGGCATCGTTGTCTTGTTCCTGATTTTAGCATGAAAATTTTCAGTTTTTGACCATTTAGTATGATGTTGGCTATTGGTTTTTCATAGATAGCCTTAAGCAGTTTGAGATAAAGGCTTTCTATTCCAATTTTCTGTAGGGTTTTTATCATGAATGGCTGTTGGATTTTGTCAAATGCCTTTTCTGCATCTATTGAGATGATCATATGGTTTTTGTCCTTGACTCTGTTAATATGGTGTATTACATTTATTGATTTATGAATGTTGAACCATGCTTTCATCCCTGGGATAAATCCGACTTGGTCAGGGTGTATGATCTTCTTTATGACCTTCTGCATTCTGTTTGCCAGTGTCTTGTTGAGGATTTTTGCATCTATGTTCATTAGGGAGATTGGCCTGTAGTTCTCTTTTTGGGTTGGGTCTTTCCCTGGTTTTGGAATGAAAGTAACACTTGCTTCCAGGAATGAATTTGGAAGCCGTGGTTCCCTTTCAATTTCCTTGATGAATTTAAAGAGTAATGGCAATAGTTCTTCTTTAAATGTCTTGTAGAATTCAGCAGTGAAGCCATCAGGACCTGGGCTTTTATTTATTGGTGTAACTTTTCATTTTGGGCTTATTCTCTTAAAAGAATGATTGTGAATAATAATTTTGATTTCTAAGAAAATAAATAATTTAGATAGCTGATGAACAATAAATACTAATTGAGCAACAGTTGATGCACTAACAATATACTACTTCTAAAATAACCACAAATCAGTTTCTAAGCAAAATTATGGTATTAAAGTCTCTCTCTGTACTTGAATAGATGCAAATAAAATAAAATAATGCATTCCTTTATCTTGTTACCATAGAACATATATTCTTTTGACACTGATTATTCCAATACAATTTAGACTACATGAATGACAACATATAGAACAGTGGCTCACATGTTATAATCTGTAGGAATTTTATATACCTATCTATTGAAATGCATATTCTTATTAAAATATTTGAAATTAGTATCCTACCATAAGATAATATGTTAACAGTTCCTTTTCTGAACCTGCATGTGATTCTAGGAAGATCACTATAATCTACAAGAATCTTGTTTTCTGTGATATTTTACCTAGTAAATTTATAGGTATCATCTCAAAAGACTTAAACCCATAATATTACAGTGAATAGATGGGAAGAGGCCACTCCAGGCAAAGGTTACAACATAAAAGCCCACATGGTGTCACAGGACACCAAAGCAAGTTACCAGATTCAAGTGAAGTTGTGTGAGGTAGTGGTGGGAAACAATGTTAGATAGGTAATCCATGGAATATGACTGTTTTATATTCCTAAAGAGGATTAGGCTTGCAATAAGTAACAGGTGTTTGGACATTAGGTTACTGAAAGATGCAAACACAAACTCAGCCATGAAATGAAAGAATCTGTCATAAGGTGACTAGATGGGCTATTTTTAGGATGCATTGCTTCCAGAAATAAACAACATAATTTCTCTTCTGACTAAGACAGCTTAGTTGGTGCCAAGATGTAGTCCACATCCCTGAAAATTTTATTTAAACACTTTATAAGCAAGATTGTATTCCATGAGATGAGAAAATAGTTTCTTTGTATATATTAGTAAGGTAGAAAATAGACATGTCCTTTTAAATCAAATTAAATGGTTTAATCTTGCTTTTGGGGAAAAATATGAAACAAGTCTGTGTGATTCAGACTAGTTCATGAACTATGTCCATTTAATTTACTGCTATTTCACACTCTGTCCCTCGTATTAGTATCCTCAATCATTGATATATATAACACATTAGCTTTAACATTGAACAATGAGATTTGGAGCTTTCCTAGGCTAAGACATTTTGTTCTTAGTCCTTAAAATACTAGCAAGTTGTTTGCAAGTTCACAGTAGGATTGGGGAGACACTTAGTACCCAGGAGGAGTACAAATAAGGAAGTAAAACCAGTTAGAGCCACAATGCCATCACTACAACAATATTGGAAGCGACATGCCAAAAACAGAACCATTTAAATATGTAATGTGAACATTTTTTATAGACTGAGCTAATGTAAGCCCAAAACAATAAATACTAGTAGAGCAGACTTAAATAACTTAACTACACCTAAAGTAAATTTATATCTGTAAAAATCTTGTATTTTGAAATTCAGAAATAGCAGGGAGGAAGAATTTACACTATTTTAAAAAATTATCAGAAAGGGTGAAGTTTGAGGATAGTATGATGATATATTAAGATCTAATTATAAATAGTTGATCAAAATTCTTCTAGTATGTAACAGTTGAAATTTATAAAAATATTTATACCTTATATCTCAAAACTATGACTATTATACAAAACATTTTCCTAAGTTAGTCTGACCCTATATCAGAAAGAGTTGAACTTTGCAATATGTGATTTTCTGTTTTATTTCAACTTGTTTTAAACCTTCAAAGTCAATAAATAAAAGAAATGGAAATGTCAACATATGATACTCAATTCCACTTAGGTGAAGTTTTAAGTTAAAGATGTGCTTTAAGTATTAGAATAAATTATGTGAGAAATTCAGGTCCTCAATTTAGAAATGAATAGGCAAGTTTTCAAAACTGATGCATATAATTATATTTTTATATGTGTGAGATTGTGCACAGAAATTAAAGTGTTGGGTAAGGGAAAATATCCAATTATTTTACAAAGGAAAACTAACTTGAATATAAACATCAATCTTAATAATCACTAAAATAAAATAAATTTTAGCATAGATATTATGGTATAGAAATTTTATACTTCAAGTATAATTTTTAAGTTTCATATTTCAGTAATCTTCAATTAATACATTCAGCAAAGGTAACCTCTGAATAAAAATAAATCAATATTTTTGAGGAAAATCATGCACATTCTCTGAAATCATTAAAATTGATTTCTGTGAAAGAGTTCAACTTTGTACTCATGGTGTAACCAAAGGTAAAAAAGCATGTTTCTGACTTCAAAGTGAAAGTTAAACATCTTTACTAAAAAAAAAAAAAGCTATCCCTTTTATAAAAACAGCTTTACTTGTCTTTTCCCAACTGGAATTTAATAGTACAGATATTTCCTGATATTTTTTGTCATGGGTATAGAACTGACCTTAAGTCTGAAGCCACGTTACAGAGCAAGTGGGATTATTGACATTTTAGACAAGGGATTAAGTTGAATTGTGGGAAGAAAAACAAAGGTAGAAGAAAGGGAGACCTTCTCTTGATTACTTGCCACTTGTTGAAATTGGAGGATAGGATCAAATAAAAAGTCATAAAGTAAATAAGACACCATCTTAGGTTGCTTTGTTCTGGAAACAGTGTATCAGTTTATCCTCCCCTTTTTGCAGAACTTCTTTTCACTCCAGAACTTCTCAAAAATTCCTTAAATTTTCTTAATTTGTATTAAATATGGGTTACTTAAATCACAGAAGTTTGCAAATTGTATCTAGACTAATTACAAAGCCTTTTCTTCTCAGGTTAAAGAGAGGTAAAAGTATAGAAATAACTTTATTATGCTTTTCTCCATAATTCAGATTACTTGTTGAAAATTTTATGCTATTATGTGTACAGAAAAAATTGCCATTTTTATTTTTGCATTCATGACATTTATGGCTCTGCCTAGATTCCTTTATGCCTTCAGGCCTTTTTGCTTGTTCTTGGGAAACCTCCTGTTATTTTTACTCAATGTCATGTTATATGGGAGTTAGCAACACACATAATACAACAAAAAGTAATCCCCTTTATGTGTGGAGTTGAGGCAACAAAGAAAATAGAACCTCTGTCTCCCAACAGAAACACAGATCTGGAAACTTGAATTGGCCATGTGTTCAAAGTGAACTGATCACATTTCTTCAAGCTAAGTTTGTGTTATTCAGATATTTACCCCTTTTCCTGTGTTGCATTCTATTTGTGATAGCTTGTTGGGCCATTTTCAGAAGGTTAAATATAATTAATATGCTCTAAAAATATATGATTATGTCAAATCACAGATGCATTGAAACTTCCAGTATTCTTAAGTCCTTAGAGGTAATATAATTTAGTTCCTCATTTTCAGAGAAGTAGCTTGGGGCCCAGTGAGATTATGATTAGTGATACATTTATTATGTGAAAGGCACTGTTAGTGAGAGAGCAGGATCCATCTGACTTTCTCGTATAAGATTTCCTAAGCTCACTGCATTGCTGTTGCACTGTAACATTACCTTACCTCAATGAAGGCACGAAGGGATTCACCCTTTCTTGTACCACATAGAAATGGAATTGGAATCATGTTATATAGGACTTTTACATAATGATGGGACATATGATATTGACAGTTTAAGCCTGAACTTTAAGAAATCATCATAATTACAGTGTAGTTTTGGAAGTAATTTTCTTCTAAAATAATACCTACAATGCAAAATGGATCATGAACTCTTAAAGGTTAAATAGATGTATACATACACGCTCTAACTCTAAGAACCAATTCATAGTTAGTGCTACTGAGCTAGTTTTAACCTTACTTCCCATTTTTAAATTAATTTTTTAAAAATTAGGTAGTAGCTGACAGGGTTTTAAGGAACTGTCTTTCTCAGATAGAAAATAAGCATGGTTTTATAAACAGCCAGAAAATATGTCTTCAGTGCTCTTCAAAATGCTGATGTCATTTGCATTTTATCTGGAGGTTAGTATTATTTGGCATCATTTGGAGCCTGACAATTAAGACTTGTCAAAATCTATGTCAGACTCTCCCATCTTGATGTTCACTTTGTCCAAGTATACAGTCAATTAAATGTCAATATAAGGCTTCACACTGGAGTCACATTTTACTATAAATAAAACTTTGACTACTTCTAATTTCTAATATAGCACATAGTATTATTTTTAGAAAATAAAGTTCTTAAGTATTAGAATTTTCTTGTAAACTTTGCAGAAATGTTAAGAGTAAAATCACTGTGGTATAAGTGTCATCATTCTTAAAGTAATTTCTTTAGCCTGACCTCACTTAGTGTCACTGACATGAATTGAAGTGGAGATGGGGATGGTACAAATGGACATCCAGCCTGTTGGGGCATATTTTGACGAAAGTACATTGGCCTAATCAGACTGTTTAACTAAGAAGCATGTAAAAATAAGACCAGGTAATATTCACTGAATGTTAACGCTATTCCAGATACTTTGTTTGATATGCAGGCTCTGCTATTTCCACCTCATAATTAACCCATGAAGATTCTTCCTATAATAGACATGAGAAATAGGAAAACAGAGAATTTGAGTAACTTGTCCAAGATCACAAGCCAAGTAATAGTTGAGATTCAAATAAAGCTAGTCAATGTAATACCAGTCACACTCTCAACCAGTGCCTTATCCTGTGCACCTCAGAGGTCAGGATAGAATCTGAAAGATAAATCAGGAGAACAAGCTAAGCTAACTGCATTGGAAAGGATTACTGGGGCATGAGGAATAAGAAAAGTATAATTTCTCCTCTTTGCTGACCTCTAGCCATACTTCAATTTTATATCTTTAGTGGGCGTAATACAGAATAATAAAAATCATCATTATTTCAAATTAGCAAAAGTGGATTCAGTATAATTAATCTGACAAATAGAAAAACAAAAGGCAAACTAAATTTCACTTTTCAAATTTTCATGGATTAATTTTGTTAAACACTTTTACAATAAAACATATTACCTTACACTCATCAAGTACAAATTGCTCTATCTTAATCTGAGAACTCATATTGGAAAAGAGTAAATAATAGCAAGTCCTTTAAGGAAAGTAATAGTGAAAGTTAGCACAAAATTTGATTAGTTTTGTATGTTATGTCAAGATCATTGTATTCATGGAATTTTAATAAAAGTAGAATTACTTTGAGAAGCCATACAATAATAAATAGCCACTAAAATTTAACAGGTACTTTAAAAATGTTTTCTATAACTAGAATTTTATTTTTACTCATCATAAAAGTAAGATGTGAATTACGTAATGTTAAGCAATTCAAAAACTACCATTCTCCCTGAAAGAAAACCATTGTTAATATATTGATGAACCTCTGATTCATAAGTTTACTTTAGATATTGATGTAGTTAGATATACACCAATATACAAATACACTATTTAGGCTATCATAAAATATATCCTTACTTGTGATCAGTATCATATATATTGGTTATTTTTCCAAAGTGTTAATTGTAATTCTAATCTATCATTTTTACAACTGCATTGCACAGATATACCATAAAAATCATTTAATTTTCCATGCTCCTATTGATGGACGTTTAGATTTTTTTCCAGATTTTTCTGGTAAAAGCAATGTTTAGTTGAACATCCTTAATGGTCTTTGGGGAGTTGTCAGTTTGTCAGATTTCTGTTATTTGGGCTTTATTCAGAGAATTCCCTGTGACATTACAGGCTGCTTCTGTGGCGTTAGCTCGCACCAGTGATCTTCGGGTACTCTGACTTCTTGGTGAGGAAGCTGAGTTCTGTGAATCTTTTGACATTGTAGTTTAAAATGGAAATGGAGATCCTGAGCAAGGACTATGTTCTAAGAAGGAAGTGTAGTTTTTAAACAGAGTGCAAACAGAGAGGGATGGCTTCCAACAATCCCTGTAGATTTTATCTACTTCTTGTGCCACCTCCACCAGCCATCTGTCATCACTGTCTTCCTACCCACCTTAGTTTCTCCTCCTATGATTCTAGCAATCCAGTGCTGGGAATCCCTAATAAACTAGGTGCCTCAAATCCCTGATAATACACTGAGGTCAATGTACATGCCCAGGGTAATGGCAAAGCAGCTTTGGCTGATCTTTCACATCGCAACCCTGGTATTAATAAAACTTTTCCCATAGAGAGCCTACATTTAGCAGATCCAATTAAACTCTGGTTTTTAAAGCATCCATTATTATATTTTAATTTGTTTCATATTCAGCTGAAGAAAAGTACCCTATACTGGGAATAGTGTAGGTTCAAACAACCTGAGCATGAACCCAGTTCCACCACTTGGTAGCTCAGTGGCCTTGGGCAATATATAAACCTTTGTTTCTCTGAAACAGGAACATTTTAAAGAGCAATGTTTGATTTGTTCATAGCAGCACAGTTTGAAATAGCTAAAACTTGAAAGCAGCCCAAATGCCCATCAGCTCGAGACTGGATAAAGAAAATGTGATTTTTTAATAAAATGGAATACTACTCAGCTATAAAAAATGAGAAATTAGAGACACTTATAGCTAAATGGATGCAAATTGAGGTTATACTCTTAAGTGAAATAAATAGGACACACATGTGTAAATACCAAATAGTTTCTCTAGTGTGAGAAACTGAAAGTGTAAATAAGGACTTAAAGGTATAATAGATGATGTGAAATAGGAAGCAAATGGGCAAAGGGGAAGCAGAAGTGGGAGGGGTAGGGGAAAGGAAAGAAGGGGGTGGAATTAATATGAGAAAATGAAAAAATGGAAACAAAGTCTTTGTAAATGGGGAAGGGTGGAGGGGTTGAAGGGAGGGCAGGGGAATGGGGAAAAAATAAGAACCAAGAGAGATTATGTAAAGTAAAAATTTCCAATGATGAATGTCATTATATTGTACACCTAAAATGTACCAATAAAATAAAATTTAAAAAAAATATTTGATTTGTCCTATTTGGTATAGATTTGCTGAGCAGGGCAAGGGTACAAGCACAGAGACCATGAACAATTGCCTATTATTCTGTGACAATATCATTTAAGACCACAACTCTGTGCAGTAGCTGGTATTATCCTCCACAAGAACTCAGGCTCATAACAGTTAAGCAATGGGCCTGAGAGCTTTAGAGAGACTGTGTGGAGTCAAGTCCAGACCTGTGACCATAAAAGATGAATTCTTTCCTCACACCCTATGCGCAATTGAAAAATCTGTTATCAATAACCAGAATAATTTTTACATTAGACATTTGTGCCCACAAAAAACAACTTCAGTTGTTTAACTGAGTGTGACTCCGGAGGGAGAATATGACTTCTCTTCTGAACTGTAACATCCTGACAGCTCATGTGTCATTTCATTGTCCCTGTCTGTCCAGATTTCATTTAGAAGTGAGTTTTCACATTTTGTGTTTTATTATGAACTACAACAAAATCCATTGTTATCATACTAATCTATCATTCTAAAGAGCTCCTGTAACAACAAAAAAAAGACCCACAGACACAGTAGAGGGTCTTTAGCTGTTAAAGACATTTTTAAAATTCCTGTTTTTTGCTCTAATCTGTCATAAAGATTTATGCATGGTACCAGCAAACTGAAGCCATTTATTTGACGTGTCCTCATGCTTGCTTCTAAGGAACTTGCTACTTTAGAGACTGAATGCAATCTGTATGTGTGTGCATGAAGAAAACACTTAACTTTGCTATTCCCATAGATGAAACACTAAATAATTCATCACTAAAGAGGGGAGAGCTATACTTCAGATGAAAAACAGAATCAGCTTGCCATGTTATTTCTCCAGTTTTCATTAGTTCTGAGAAATATGAGCTGCTTCATATTAGCTTGGGGAAACTGCTGCTCAAGAATACTTGATAAGTCCCTTATATTGATATTAGGTGATTACTCTATTATGTTCTCTCTTTTCCTTACAAGTCACCTTGTTGAAATTTCTTGTAAAAGAAACACAAGCAGTTTGTGTGAGAAATGGTACTGGGAGTACCCAGCCCTGCTCTAGAGCCACTGGAAGCCATGTGGGCTGCGCAGAGTCATGAGCACCAACGGGTCATGAAGCTCAGTTTAGATCTCTCCAATTAACACAACCAAGGAGTAAAGTTTAAGATCAAAACCATTATGCATATTGGAGAAAAACAGTTTTTAAATCTCTTGGAGAAATCTTGTTACAATTTTTTTTCTTTAACGGGAGGAAGGAAGATTGAGAAGTAAAAAAGAAGAAATAACAATATCGTAGTACATCTACAGCTCAGCAGAGACAAGGATCAGTTGAGTTTCAGGACTCAGGAGATTTGTGGCTTAGGGCTAAGGAGTTACAACATAAAGACCCAGAAGGAGAAAAACTATAAAATATATTCAAACACATTATATGAAATGAAACAGTACCATTAACAGCAAGTATATTTTTTCTTCTAGTCTATGTGGGCCAAAAAATCAATTTGGTGTCAAATTAGTTAAATCTCATCTGACACAGTGGAATGAGAATGGACAGTGGTTTTGAGTTGTGAGGTGTTTTATTGTTTTTGTTTTGTTTTGTTTTGAGACAGGATCTTGCCCTGTAGTTCAGGCTGGCCTTGAACTCACTATGTAGTTGATGCTGGCCTGAAACTTGCAGCAATCATCCTGCCTCAGCCTCCCATATGCTGGGATTATAAGTGTGGAGTATTGCATCAAAGGATGTCTGACTTTTAAACTCAATAGTTCTAGCAAGGATTTTCTGCATGTGTGACTTGGGAGTAGTTAGGGTTCATTTAAGTGCTCCACATACCTGTTAATTCCAGGATAACAATGCATTATGTTGTACTAAATCTAGAAGCTTTTCTACATTTATCCCTTCCACTTTTCTTTAAGGTCCAGTTGAAAAGTGAAGAATCTAAAACATTTGCAATGAAAATTCTCAAGAAACGTCATATCGTGGATACAAGACAGCAGGAGCACATTCGGTCGGAGAAGCAGATCATGCAGGGAGCTCATTCCGACTTCATAGTGAGGTAAAGGCCCTGCCCTGCGCCCTCCAAGTGACAAGCTGACCACAAAACCCACTGCTACTCTTGCTCACACTTAACACACTTCATTTGCACAAAGAAAGTTCGGAAAGTTTTGTTGATAAAAAAAATAAAATTTGAGTCTATCCTTTTTTATTTTTAAGAGAATCTGATTCTTTAAAAAATTTTTTTTCCAAAGGAGAAATCTATTTCTCACATTCCATTTTTAATCTGTTACCTATAACACTGCATAGACAGCTGGTGCTTCATATACAAAATATTTAATATTTTGTAAGAATTGAAAAAAACAAAAAGACAGCTGATTCTTTCACCTCAGTATTTTGAGAGCACTAATTCTGAGATGATAATAGGGAGTTTTTTATATGCCAAAGTAGCTTTTGTACTTAACTTGCTAGTAGTACTTACAGAAAATAAGATGGAAACAAAAGTGAATAGAGCATTAAATTCATATATGTCTACATATAACAACATTTAATCTACTTTATATCCATGTGTACAGCATGTTTATCACTACTAAATGTTGCTTAAGGGTCCATGCTTGACACATTAGCCAAATTGGAACTTAGAGAATCTCAAAAGCCCTTTTATCCATGATCATTTGAATTAATCCATTTCAAGGGAGATAGTAACTCTGTGGTTTGGAAGTCTTATTCATGAGCCACTGGCTCTTTTTCCCTATTTGTACAATTATGACTTTTTATCTGCTCCCAAAATTTCAAGTGTTATTAGCCGGGATGGTGCACAGCTATAATCCCAGTAGTCAAGAGTGTGACGCAGGAGAATTGTAGTACGTTCAAGCCTAACCTGAACTACATAGAAAGATCCTGTCTCAAAAAAAAAAAAATAAAAAAGAAAGAAAGAAAGAAAGAAAGAAGGAAAGAAAATAAGAGTATGGCATATCAAAAGACTGTAATCTAGGCATTCCAAAATTTATATGATTTGTGATAACATTCAAAATTCCCCCTTCTCGCTACTTTGACTAATTCACTACAATGTTGTTAACTATAGTTGACCTTACTATATAATAGAGCCCCAGAATTTATTCCTCCTAACTGTAACTTTGTACCATAAATGTATGAGGTAGTATATTCACTAAACTCATTTGAATATTAAATAGTTTATATATGTATTAAAACATTATACTGTACCCCATAAGTATGTAAAATTATGTCAATGAAAAATAAAGGAAAAATCATTTATTAAAGCTTAAAAGTTACATATTTTAAAAATACAATAGTTTTCATAACCTCTGTTGTCTTATTTGCAATTCACAGGCTATACAGAACATTTAAGGACAGCAAATATTTGTATATGTTGATGGAAGCTTGTCTAGGTGGAGAACTCTGGACCATTCTCAGGGATAGGTAGGAGATTTGAGAAATTTCTACTCTGTCTGTAAAAACATAGTTGTCATTGACAGTCTATAAGTATCAATACTTTTTTTATATTTTACGTATGCTTATCTTTTAAAATGAAATATAAACATAAGGTCTAGTCCATTATGTAAATAAAATTTATTGTAATACATATGAAACTCACATTGTAACTAATGGTATAGACTTAGTTTACCATAAAAATGGAACCTGGAAAATTATGTATATATATACCATAGTTCATGAATATTTGTATCAGATTAAGTAAACTCTGAGTTTGTCCTGGAATTCAATGGTGTGATTTAACTTGAAGAGAGTAATAGCTATTTTATAATTATAAACTAGATTATCATTTTATTTGATCCACTCAGTTTTTAGATGAGTAGTCTGCCTTTCAGAACACCAGGAATTTTTTTCCAAGTACCTTTTCTCCCTACTTTTCATTTATCTTTGTTTTCAAAATTAACACAGCTTTTCATACAGCTCTTTGATTCTTTTCTACTTTGGGGGGAAAATTCATTTATTTGCAGTATTTCATATATACAATCTGATTTATATTTACCTTTTTACCTTTCCAGGGTAAGTAAATTTGGTCTAGAGTGCTTTTTTTCTAATTATACAAAATCATTGTATCTTAATTTTTATCTCATATAAAAAGTTACCTTTCTAAAAAAATTTACCCTATAAAAAGTGTCAGGAGATTATTACCTACACCACTGTTCACTTATTTTAAAAAAGACCATAATTTTATTTATCTGTAAATAATCTTTTGATCATTTCTTGTACAATAATGTAATAATATAATAGCTTAGTACAGTATAGATGTTAACCTCTCCCTCAATGCAAATATGAGGCCTTTCCTTGTATGCTTTTTTATCTGCAATTTAAAAAGTCTAACACTACTGTAATAGAGTATAATAAGTTGAAAAGAAATCCATTTGATATAGTAAAGTCATGAGACTTAAAGGGCTGAAAGAGCAATCATACATGATATGAAGGTACTGTAAGAAGACTGCTGGGAGTGAGAATTTAAATCAAAAGTTTATAAAGAGCTACTTGTTCTTTTATGAGATATCTACAAAGTAACAAATGTCAGAACATTACATGTGTCTGTGAGAGAGTGTCAGGGCTATCTTCAGCTAGGTTTGAGAAAGATCTGGCCAGTGAAGGAGAGTCTGAGTGACAGGACTAGAACAATTAAGAAAAATATAAATAGTCTGAAGGTGAATTTTCAAAAGAACAGGATGATGCCTGAATAATCATTATTTATTATTACATTATTTTTAGTTAATATTTGAGTATAGATTATATGCCAGGCATTTTGATAGAGGTTGGCGATTGTATGATAAACTAAATGTGGTCTCACTCCTTAGAATTTATAGGCTGTTTCACTAAGTTAATATTTTGGTTTGTTAATTAATATCTGACATATCCTACTGTGGTTTTACCATTTTATTTTTGGCCTGACATTTCAACATACTGATTTAGTTGAAATCTGTTCCCTGTTTTTTGAATTAGAATAGAAGATTTGCAACTGTAGTTAACTAGGGAATCAGTAATAAGCTTCACTGAGGAAGGACCAGCTATTTTCCCATAGCTTTTTGAAACTATTATTTAGTTCCTCAACTAGACTGATAATAACTATAGTGGTAAAACTCAACTTCAAAATCAACTCACGTGTCATCGAACATGCACAGACATCAATTTTCAATTCATTTTTGAAAGTAAATATTATTTCACATTTTTCTCTATTTGATTTGATTTTATATTTTGTTTGGTAATAATTGGAAGTAGAGGTTTCTGAGTGAGATGCATGTTTATTTGTAGGGGTAACAAAGGCTTGTTGTGAAGCAGCAGCTTCCCTTGGGAGGAGTGGATAAGAGAACAATGAACAATGAAAGTTCTTTTCTCTACCCCTACAGGATGATTTTTGATCCTTTCTTTTACCTCTTCTTAATCATCCTTACTGACGTACAAAGTTGCTGAGTCTCCACCAGTGCACTCAGTACTCCAGGATGAGGCTTAATGTGGAGAAGCAGTAGCAATCTGGTTCTTCCAGAAGATTCAGAAATATTGAAGCCTCAACATTAAAAGCAATGGAGCTAATATATATATTTATATATATGAAATATATATATATATGAAATTCCCTTGAAATCATTTACCCTTGTGAAATTTATTTCATAAACACACACACTTTCACATATACCTTTACTACTTTTATGGTACATAACTTTTCTTTTACCTAATCAAGAAATTTCTTGGAAAATAGCATAATTTTGAACATGTAGGTTTCAATTAATTTGTGCTATTGACCAACTTTCTAACTGTTTAAATCAGGGCTAAAAGTCTTAAAGATTGTTAGAAAGACAAATTATGCCAAGCAAAAGATTATCTATTAGTCATGATTTATATGAAAATTTCTACAGTAAAAAAAATGAAAACCATCATGTTCAATTTATTTTGTCAAGACAGTGAGTGATAAAAGAGAAGATATCCTGAAAGCATACAAGAAATATATTTGAACTGATATTGTGTGACTTTATTTGTTATAGACTTGGAAATACCTCTGAGCCTCAGATTTAGAACAGGGAGTCTCTGAAAGCAGTGGAGATATCTCCTTCTCCCACTTCTTAGTGAAGATAAGCATTTCCTGCCTCTCTTTCTCTTCTTATCAGTAGATAGAAGGAACATGAGACAGCTCTTTATTTGCTGTAAAAAAAATGGGAATTAAAATGACACTATATGCAAACAGAATTTAAGGACTTTTAAGTATTATTTATCTTAATACATGAACTATAGCACTAAAATGGTAACTGTCCCTGTTATTTCCCTGGTGTATTCTCAATTGGCTGTCACTTTTTAATCTTCTAGTTTGTGACTTTTTGTCTTCCACTTCCCATTGGTGATGGGTTGGCATAAAGTCTACTTTATTCACTTTCCATCTCTAACACTTAAAGAATTGGCAAGCCCTAAAGATTTCTAAATGACATAATTGGTTACTATGACAAATAAATGCACATTAGTATTCACAGTAACATATATTATAATGTATAACTTATCAGTATATATATATATGTGGTATATCAACATTAATATTTAATATATCAGTTATTTCCTTAGTTCTTTAAATGTATGCTATCTTCTGGCTGGTGGGTTCTTCTTTCAACCTAGAAAGAGTTACAAGGTAGAGAGTCAAAAGAGGTCTGAGCAAAAGTATTTTATTGTAGAAGGAAAGCAGAAAGCAGCTTCATTGTAAGGCAAAAGCAAGCAGCCCCCAGGCAAATGAACCTGGGAGGGGCCAAAGAGACTTTGTATAGGGGTTTTTATACACAAAAATGACTATGTCTGGGCCAAGTTGAGATCAACCTATGGGGTTTCAAGCAGGAAAGTCTGACGTAGAAGTAGGCCTATAGGAACTCGGGGCATGTATGAGGCATACTTTTATAAGCACTATCAATTGTAACTTTAAACAGAACAAAGACATTCCTTAGAGAGGTATGAATATCTCATTCCTAAGCAAGAAAATCCCACCAATTTAATGAGGACGTTTTGTTTGTTGAGTCTCCCAGGGCCCTGGCCCATTGTGTCCTTCACTGAATCTTTGGACTCCCTCCTTGGCATGGCTTTTTTCCCCTGGCCATCTGTCTGGTCTGTAACACTCTTTGTCAGTACACTTCCCACACTCTCCTCCCCTTATGGGCCAGTGTCACTCTGAGAAATCCCCTCATCTTCCCAAGTCTCCTGCTCCTCCTTAACATCATGTATTACATTAACTGATTGTTTAGATTATTGTTGGATGATTCTTGTTAGGTTATGAAAATAAATACCGAAATCTTAGAAAATAGAACCTAAGTCCAACCAGGAGGGCTCATGGTTCATTCTCCTTGGGTCTCTTGTTATCTTCCTGTTTCAGTGTGCATTAATTTTTTCTACTGAATAGCTTAAAGAATTACCACAGAAACCATAATTTTCAAGTCTCATATATCTCACTTTCTGGTCATTTGTCATCCTGGTTATATTTTATAATGTCATGAGTAATGAATAATTTTCTGTCATTTTTTCTTGCTTCTAGTTATTTTGTGGAGGATGATTATTTAAATTCCATTTTAGATAAGCTTACATGACTTAGGTGGCACAGAATGAAGCCATTTCTAAAGAAATGAGTCTATCTTCACAATAATTTAACCTCCCTAACATTTGGCACTAAGCCTGCACAAACAGCAACATGTATCAGATTGATTGTTATTAGTATTCAAGTTGCCTAGTCTCCTTTGATGAAAGATATTGTATTGCTGTTATATTCTGACATTTCAAGACTTAATTTATGACAAGTTAAGCAATGTAACAAAATTTTATTTTGAATATATATATACTTATATATATACTTCTAATTCTTTCAAATTGTTATCTATTGCCATTTAGCTACAACACCACACGTTCTCTATAAGAGCCTATACCTCATTTGTTTCATTTGAAGTAATATAGCTGTCAAGGTACAATTTATTATTTCAAAGAGCTATATAGCACAAGTGATTTATTTTTTAAACAACTCTTGAAACTGTTGATAAAACAAGCTTTCACTTTTGTTGTAAATCAAATTTACATTGTCATTTCCAATACTAATAGTAATTTTTCATTTTGAGTTACCCTAATGCTATACTTTGTGACTGATTTTAAGATGTGTATTTCAAAATCCGCCAATTGCTTACATCCGATGCTTAGTTATGAAATATTTTGTGTGCATATATTTTATTGATTTTTCAATAAGGCAAAAATAAACTGCCCTCAGTCCTAAAATGGCTCAGGACCAGAGAAACCTTGAAGCAAATAGACAGTGCTATCAAGGACCAAAGATCAAAGACATACAATCTGTGGTCAGTTCACTTCATGGTGAAAGGGGAGAGTTTTGTTTGGCAGGCAACAACGGGGTTATTTTTGCCTGTTCATTTGTGAGAAGCATGAAGAAAAGAAAAAGTGTTCAGCAGAAAACTCTTCAGAGCTGATTTGCAGCAGTTATATTTTGCAGTGAAAAGCACTTCATTAACAGTGATAATTAGTGTTCCAAATGCCCTGTCTCCTCCAAAGCCTTTAGACTTATCTTCTATTATATTAGTTAATATTCTTAGATTAAGGTAAAATGGCCAAAGAACAGTTTTTGATGCTTAGTTGTAATGGCCACTATTTTAAGTACTAGTTTGTGCTAGGCACTTATCCTAAGTACCTTCAAGAATTCTTTGAATCCTCACAGCAACTCAATGAGATAGGAAGTATTAGTAGCACCATTTTGCACAATAGAATCCTGAACTCAGGGTGCTATGGTTAATTACACAAAATCAAACAGCAAGAGAAGCCTGGACCTAAGCCCAAGATTCTTATTGCAACATCTACATTTCTAACCTAGAATCTCTTCTCTGGATCCTGACTTTGTATTAAGGTTTTTCCGCCTTCCTGCTTATGACCAAGTTTTTCAGAATATAAATATACTTTCCAGAAGATATTTCATGAGAAACTGATCTCTCATATACATATTTACCCTCATCTCAACATTCAGTGACTTTACCATTGGGATTCACTGGGAGGCAGAGATCTTGTCCAGTCATGACTGCAGAAATCATCCCTTTGAACAGTAGTAGTGAATTTGTCTCCTTTCCAAAAGATGCACACAAGTCACAGACATTTCCAACCTAAAGAATGAATCAATTTGCATATTAAAATAAGACATGTAATGTGAAATTAAATAAAACTATTCCAAGCACTGTTTCATTTTGTTTTGCCTTGCAGTGTTTTCCACTGAGGAAGGATCAAAGTCACATACAACATTCAATGTGGTTAAAACTGTTATGTTAATTATAGATACGTAGATGATTAGTATTTAAGGCAAATAACCTCTCTATTTGGGAGAAAAGTGCTGTTCTCGATAGCCAAGAATACTTAATTTTCTTTAAAATTTCAATTTTATTCATACAATTTAGATATACCCATGATCACATTCATCATAGGGAATTTGTACCTGTGAATGATGTATCTTGATTCCTGTTTTTTTCCCATTCCCCTCCCCTTCCTTCAACCTCTCTTCCTCTCCTTATTTACCAAGCTTTACAAAGGGCAAAGAATGAAGAGGCTTGGATGTGATACCCTAGTACCTTTCCTGGTACCCAGGATGACAGAATTTTCACTCTGCCAAGAATAGGTGCAAGTCAGAGGACAACTCAAGCTAAAAATATATATTTTCATGTGTCACTGTGGATGCAGTTCACAAGCAAACTTTCTCTTGCTCACAGTTCTTCCGCTCAGACACCATTGGAAAGAGATTCATGAATCTCAGTAATTATAGGGAAAATTCTAGACTAGAGGAGTAGATATCATGTCTAGAACAGTATTTCAGAGGAGAGTCATTTCTTGAAGGGAAGAAGAGATTATTTCAATGAAAACTCAGAGGACAATAGTAGTTGAAAGGAAAACCGTACCTTTCTGAAACACTGTTTTTGAAAAATGATCTAAATAGTGGATGGTTTAGCTTTGGATTCACTACTGAATTTTGTAAAACTTATTCTACTTGCCATATTCCACTTTCTGCTTTAATAGACTTCTCTCTTCACTTTTGCAAAAGAATTAAATGTCACCAAAATGCAGATAGGCATTAGACACAGGCTTGGGGCTAATGTTTGTGCCTGAAACTTCCTGAGTGCTTTGAGTGCTTGTCGTTCCTCTTGCATCTCAGCCACTTCAAGAGCTGTTGTTTATACTAATGTTCTTGAATTGTGAAATTATTAAATTGAGCATACTTCTTGGGAAATAACATTTATCTATAAAATGTAAAGCATAAATTCTGCTCTAAAACCAAGGAGTTAACCTTAGATGCCAAGGTTTTTTCCTTCATTGTTAGCTGATTCAATGAATCAATAAACATAAATATACAAATATACTTGAAGAGAGAGAAAAACAGAGGAGACAGAGGTAGAGAAAGCTTTCTTGCTAAGCATTATAATCAAGTCATCATTCTCTTCCAGTTCCTCTTCTCCTTTATCTTCTAGTTCTATCTCTTCCTACTAATAAGAAGGCAGTGAGTGGTATAGGAAATAAATATTATTTATCTTGATGGCAGAGGTTTCAAAAACAGAATACTTAGCTGATAGTATGACAGTATGAGTAGCATACACATTCCAACATTGTTCTTTGAAAAGAATATATAATACATAATTATAACTTTTTTTACATTCTTATGAAACATATATCAAATTTATAAAATGTCAAAAACAAGCTTTCCACATGAAGTAGAAATAAATCCATAAACCTCTCCTTGGTAGACAGGTTCTAAATTAGTAGACTTTTTCACGCCCACTGCTGTAACTCTATACCTTTTTTATTGTAGTGAGTTGTTGAGAGGAAGCTGCTAAGCACATGAAAGTTGGTATGATATTGAACTCTTCTTGAGCCCTTCCAGGAAATTAAACTGTCCCACTCACTTGCAATGGCAGAGAATTTCTTAGTTTGACCTTCAAATGTTTTAGAAAACCCAAAGGAATCACAATCGTGTGACATTTAGACAGCAGGACATTGGTCTCTGGGTTAAATTTTGCCATAGGAATGTAATGAAATGAGAGAAAAAAATTTAAAACCTTCTTAGAGAAACTAATTTCTCGTGTATTTTTCATCCCCTTTTGTCTATCTCAGAGGATCATTTGAAGATTCAACAACAAGATTTTACACAGCATGTGTGGTAGAAGCGTTTGCCTATCTCCATTCCAAAGGAATAATTTATAGGGACCTCAAGCCAGAAAATCTCATCTTAGATCATCGAGGTTACGCCAAGCTGGTTAGTGCATTTTACACATGAATTCTTTCCTGTAGTTTTCAAATTGTATTTGTTTATAAAACTCTGTTCATTTGCCAACATTGAAACTGTATTCTATTTTAGTGCTATATCTTCTCTTAAACGTAGGTTTTAGTGTTGCAGTTTTCAATTAAATATTTTAATTATGTAAAAATTACCAAAAATTAAATTACCTAAGTTTGAGGTACTAATACTCTCACAAAACATACCTGCTAACAAGTATGAGAAGTCATCCTTGCTGACATGTATTCACAGAGCTCAACTGAAGGAGCTTTTAAAATTTATTTCTTCTAGACAGCCTTCTACTATTTAAAGGCAATGGATGTTTACATTACAGAAAACTGTGAAGCGTTTTACTGTCTTAGATTTTAGAATAATACTGGGGAGAGAAACTGGGCTTTGAAGGCAATGTTATGGAGGCTATATTGACAAAATAGTATTAACAGTTGGTCAAAAGTTCTAAAGATGTACTGTAGAAGCAAACTTCTCTTACTTAAAAGTATACAACAATTTTGGGTTTGAATCTGTCAGTGCCTTATATTTTAAAATTTTGTAATTTTCATTCAGTAGAAAAATTATGTGTAGTCTCAACTGAATTATTTTAGAAGAAAAAGGTTTTCTGCATTTGCAGCTCATCCTTTATAAGGTGTTTTAAAAACTTAAGGCTACATTTCAATTTTATCTGTTTATGTTTACCAAGGGAAAGTCAGTGTTACTTACTGCCTTCAACAGGAAAGTTGATTCTCAGATAATTAATACTAGGTGAATTGTCAACTTCATGAAGCCCAGTCTAAATCATGAATAATCTAGGAAAGATGTTAGGTAGGCCCACTGAGTGTTCTAAAACTTTGAGTAAAGAAGAAACCTCCTCTGGCATAAAGGTGAAAAAAATGAAAAGTATTTTCAGAAAGAAAAGTTTGCTTTTCTTTTTCATGTTATGAATTTTATCTAATACTCAGGTTTCAAATTTTCATTTGAAACTGAGTCTGAGAAGGTGGGTTTTGTTTGTTTGCAATATACCAGATTTCTGTTTTTATGTGTTTTTAATCACCGGTATAGTTCAGGAAAATAATTTACTGCTGTACAACTTATGCATAAGTGACTTAAAAAATCTTGCTTTTCTCCCATTGTTAAGGTTGATTTTGGCTTTGCAAAGAAAATAGGATTTGGAAAGAAAACATGGACTTTTTGTGGGACTCCAGAGTATGTTGCTCCAGAGATCATCCTAAACAAAGGCCACGACATTTCAGCTGACTACTGGTCACTGGGAATTCTAATGTATGAGCTTCTGACTGGCAGGTATGGACATTTATTGGGAATTGCTAGTAAAACTGGACCACAAGCAACCATAGGCTCCTGCCTTTGTCACTGATTTGACCATCTCAAAGTTATTTCGCCCTATGTCAGTATCACATTTCAGGTAGTTAGGCAAGTCACCACAAATTCATGAAGTTAGATCTAAAATAGGTCAGATGAAGACAACCAATGCAATACTAGCTTTTAGACTCATTACTACTAATTACTCTATGTGTGTGTGTGTGTGTGTGTGTGTTTGTATGTGAATGTAAAAGTGTTCCATATCTTGATTTGAGATTTTTGTACCCAGTCATTTAGCAAAAATTAAAGTAAGGGAAGCTTAATCATATAAAGATTTCTAGGGTTAAATATCTGTAGAAGTAAAAGGACCTGTTAGCAATTTTATATCTAAATTAAATGTGATTATTTTGCTGACCTTTTTTGTAATATTATAATCAACAACTAAAAATGGTACAAGGGATACCACAGGATATATGACCAAATTATAAGCTTCTCGTGGGCCCATACTAAAAGAAGAAGGAGGGCCTGGGATTTAGATCAGTGGTGCCACCACCTGCCTTGCAAGCACAAGGTCCTGAATTCTATCCCTGGTACCAATAAACAAACAAACAAACAAACAAACAAATAAATAAATAGGAAGTAGGGATACACCACATGACCTGTGCTAAGAACAGTGAGTACTATAATCATGATGACTCATAGAGGTCAACAGAGGGCCAGGGGGCTTTTGAAGAATAAAAGACTTTACCTGGGCCTTAAAGGAAGAAGAAAATGTCAACTTAGAAAGGGAAAGGTATTCCAGGCAGAGGGCCATGGCTTTTCTAAAATTACTAAAAATACAGCTAGTACATGATCTATCAATCCACTTCTGACTATATTTCCAAAGGAAAGGAAATTGATATGCTAAGGAAACACCTGCACTCCCACATTCAAGTATAGCCAAGAAATAGAAGCAATCTAAGTGAGTGTCACCAGCTGAGGCACTGATAAAAAAATGGATAAAACATATAAATGTAAAAGCAAAAATATCAATGAAAAAATACTAATAATTTAAAAATCCAAGATTTGGTTCTTCCTCATTTTTTAAACTAAAGATTAAAATTGGCAAGTTAAGAGAGTGAAGAGAATATTTAACCAAAACATCAAATGAGTAGAAATAGATTGTTTTAAACAGAATTGTGTGTTTACCCATTTGAAATAGCGACCAAGTTGATTATGAGGTAGGGTGGGTGAAGGGAGAAGATGAAAAAATTAAGATGTGTTACATACATGTACAGACTCCCTACGAGGAATATACTGCTCACATGTTCTAATAACAAATAAAATTTAAATAAAATTAACAATTTCACCTAAGACATATTAAAGTAAATAGAAAATGCTTGTACAAAAAATCAAAGCATATGTCATCACAGCCCTTAACAAAAGAAAATGTGCTATTCTCTATTTTAAGGCTGCCTCATAAGAAAAAATAATTTAAACTATTAATAAATATGAGGGGTAAAAATAAAATCCATAAGATTTTTTTCAAAGAGATATGTACCAATAAAATTAATTAAAAAGAAAAAAATATATAATAATCATGGTCAAGTTCATTACAGAATAGCATAGTCACTAAAATTCTATGCTTAACAATTAAAATTTATGGTATGTAGCAGAGTTTGGAATTGATCTGTTTACCAGCACTTAACGATGAAAGAAAATGTACTCATTTGAAAATAAATTTGATTTACCTGAAAATATAATCTCTGCCCCCAAAATCAACAGATCTTGCTTATAGGGGTTTGAGTACTCTATCTTTGCTACCAGAAAGAATGCTTAAATTAGGTCATCTGCTGAGAACTCATGAACATGGAGGAAAGAATAGGAGAAACACTATTCTGTGGAAACCTGAGATCAACAAATATTTGTTGATTACTTACTAATTGCAAAGTGCTCTATTCAGCTCTGAGTTGAATAGCAGACCTGAATAGTGGAGAATAACACAGTCTAGAAGTGAAAACAGATATAAAACAGATGGTCATAGAAATCAAGTACATAGTAATTATAAGGTACAATAAGTGGAATAAATGGTATATAATAAAATGTGATAGGGATCTTTAAAGTTTAAAAATAAAGCATTAGATTAGATTATTAGATAATTTTAGTTATATATAACATTATAATTATATATATAATTATATTATATATTGTATTATATTATTATTATATTACACTATTTAGTTATATAGTTGTATTAGGTTGATCTGAATAGGCCTTTTTGAGGGAACAACTCAACCCTTAAATTGAGACTAGACCAAGTGACGCCTTAGCAGATAAACATGGGCAGAACCTGCAGGCAAAATGAGCAGCGTCCTGAGTTGGGAAAGGACCTGGTGTTGCAGAACAGTGGCGAAGCTTTCATGCCTGGATCCCAGTGAGTGAGGGTGGCAATGGAATGAGCTGTCAGGTTGGATCCTTCATGTTCTTGTGGCTCATACTAATGATTTTAGACTCATCTTAAATGTAATCAACAAGTTAACTAGTGTGAGAAAGCCCAGATCGTTAAGGAGAAAGTGTAGTGACGAAGGACATCAGGGTGGTTTAGGTACCTGCGCTAAAAAGAAATGAAGGGAATCGTGGGTACACTTGACCTACTTATGGTTTTGCTAAATGATTTACATGGCAGGGCTTTCACAGTGTTTTGTTATTCAGCCGAATTTCATTCCACTTTCACTCAACATGAGAATTGGTGCCACTTGTGGAGTTTATAAGAACATGAGTGTTTTTATTTAGAGTGTGGAAATAGCATCTCTTACTGGACTTCTCACTCTTGCAGCCCACCTTTCTCAGGCCCAGATCCTATGAAAACCTATAACATCATACTGAGGGGGATTGACATGATCGAATTTCCAAAGAAGATTGCTAAAAATGCTGCTAATTTAATTAAGAAACTATGCAGGTAAGTGTTTTAACCACAATTTTTTTTTTTTAAATTTATTTTTTTTTATGGTACCGGGGATCGAACTAGGGTCCTTGCGCTTGCGCAGCAGGCAGCAAAACCGCTGAGCTAAATCCCTGGCCCAAACACAATATTTTTTTAAAGGACCATCATGTGAAAAAATTATTTAACAATTGTTATTATCTTACTTTTAGGGACAATCCATCAGAAAGGTTAGGAAATTTGAAAAATGGAGTAAAAGACATTCAAAAGCACAAGTAAGTGTTTGTTTCTTATAACTCTAGGTTTCAGAGTTCAGAAAATCTGAAGAGTGTTTCTCCAGGATGACATTTTTTAAATTATTGGTACATGGCTAATCACATAGGAACACCTAAAGAGAAAATGCAGACAAAAAATTAGACTTTCAAAGGTTTTTTAATGAGTGTTTTGAGCTTTATTTAAATACAGCTGTGACTTTCCAAACAGCAGTCACTGATTCAGTCTTTTCTCAGTTCATACTAATGACCTCTGCCCCATGAACCTGCACATGCAGAAAATTTGTGTTTTTAATTTGGGAAATCTATTCTCTACCAGAACATTAAAAACAAAGTTGCCCTCTGTTTTGGATGTATGTTCTACAACTAAACCAACCCAAATTGGTTTTCTCTCTTGGACTGCTTGTCTAATGATCCTCGGAAACTGACATCCTTTCAAAGGATTCACTGAGATACCTCCGAATATGTATCTTGAAGGCCTGCTAAGAATTTGGTGTAAGCATCTGCCAGCAGGGACACCTTTCAAAGATAAAACAAAAAAACCTTAATGTTACAGTATGCACTCGTCATTTTCACAAGAAAGCTGGACATACAATGTCTTCTATTAAAATGCAGAAACATAAAGAAAATAAATATGAAGAGACAAATATAGTACTGTGAAAAAGTTAACTAGCTGAGACTATAGTCATAATCAGGGACAAACATAGGAAGTTAATTTTCTGTCCTGACTTTGTATCCCCTGATTCTCCCTCCTAAAAATAAAGTATCCTGTAAGATGCAGGCCCTTGCATATTATGACATTTATTAAATTATAATGATAGTGCAGGAGCAAAGTCGTACAGACATTATGACTTAAGTAACAGGGGAAAAGGTTTTTATAGAAGTTGGTGTTTAAATGTGACAATTATACTTTTCAAAAAATATGAATTGCCTAAAGTAAGATAACTGAAAACAACACTTCAATTAAATAAACCACATTTTTGACCCACGAAAATGTTTACCTAGCTGCTTTCTATCACATGCATATCTCATATGTTGTAAGAAGAAGATTTTTAGCTGAGATACAGTGCCTGTAACTGTCTGTTTTTCTTTTCTAGATGGTTTGAAGGCTTTAACTGGGAAGGCTTAAGAAAAGGCACCTTGACACCTCCCATAATACCAAGTGTAAGTGGACTTTCCAGCTTACAGTTATGTGACACACTTGATGGTGTTTATATGAGTCAACAAAACCCTATTACTTTAAAATTTTATCCTATGATCTCATTAAATAAAACACAAGAGAAGTACCATGTAAACTAATGACATATTCCAAAATCCAAGCTTAAAAACATAAATTTGGGGGTGGTTACTATATGTTTTACCCTTATCTTTATAAACTATTAATTTCAGATTTCATTTAGTGATGAGTAAGAGTTAACTTTTGTTGCTGTAAATGTTAAATAAACACAGATATGGATAGAAAAGGTAACGAACCTGCAGCTCTCAGTTTTATCAGCTATCATTTCGTGGCCAATGTTGTTTCATTTATGCCACCCCATAGATCTTCCTGCCCTCCCCAGTGTGATTTTGAAGGACTTTCAGGCACACTATGTGTCTTTCCAGTCCTTCTACTAGGCTTTAAAAGAGGAAGATTCTCTTTTTGGATAGCAGTTTACCAAGTGGACTGTTTACACTGTATTGACCAGAAACAGATCTCAACTGATTGCATTGATACTTTTCACCACTACCACATCTGTTTCATAAAATGTTTGGCATCATAATTAAGAAGTGGAAGGGTGCTTTGCTATCCTGGGACTTTCACTTATGTGCTTCTTATGTCAAGACTAACTCAAGAGTGCTGCTTATGCAGGAACATTTTCCCTTCTAAGATTTATTTATGTACTAATATTTGTTCATTCATTAAACAAAACAAAAATATCATGTCAAAATAAAAATTATCATATCTCAGATTATAGATGCTAATTGCATTCAGGAATTTTTGTTTTTAAAACAAGAAAAAAATAAGAAACTGGTAGAGATAAAAGTTTTAACCTAAAATTTACCAGGGTATCTTTATGCAGTAGTAATTTGAACAGGTTTGTACTGATGTTTTATAGATAAGGATTTGCCTAGTAAATTTGCAATAGCTTTGTTCAAGTTTAGAGCTGACTTTTACCATACTTAGAATAAACACACGAAAGACTTAATGCAGCCTATCAGGCCTTGTGCAACCTAGTTCCTGACTACTTCTCCTGCCTCACCTTACCCCATTCCCCTCCCATCTTATACAGTAGTCATGAAGGCATCTTTTTGTTACTTCAAAGCACAGGATCCCCCATCTCAGGACCCTTGCATGTGCTGTACCTTCTTTATTGAGCTCATTGATTCTTAGGTTAACAGCAGTACTTTTTCAAAGAAGCTTTGTATGATCACTCTGATACTATTACGATGCCTCATATTTACTTTTTGTACCACTAGCCAGTTTATAATTCTATATGGATTTTTTGTGATTATCTAATCAAACTGTTTCCCACTTAATATAGTATAAATCCCCTTAAGGGTAAAATCCCAGTTGATTTTTACTGACTACTGCTCTCCTCAGTTCAAAGTGCAAAGCCTATGATACAGTCGAGGTTCAAAATTTGTCATTGCATAGGGAATGAATAGAAAATGCTTTTAAAAATTATAGCTTGATGGATAAAGAAAATGTGGTGCATAAACACAATGAAATACTGTTCTGTCACAAAAAGAATCCTGTCATTTGTGCTGACATGGATGGAACTGGAGCTCATTATGTATGTTAAGTGAATTAAATCAGGCACAAGAGACAAATACTACATGATCTCACTGATATGTGGAATCAAAATAAAAAGTAGAATGGTGGTTATGAGGGGCTGAGGAAAATAGGGGAAAGGGAAAGATGGGGAAAAGTTGATCAGTGGGTAGTAAGTTACAGTTGGATGCTAATAAGAATTTCTGTATTTTTACAGTTTGTGCTATTGAACAATAAGGTAATTATAAATAACAATAAATACTGTCCACTTCAAATAGCTAAAAGAAATGGTCTTGAAAGTTTCTACTACAAGGAAATGACATACATCTAGGTGATAAATATATTTAACCTGATTTAAACATATAATGCATACATGTATTGAATGTCTCATGGTAAACCATTAATATGTACAATGTTTATGTTTTTATGTATCAGTTTAAAAATAAATATTAAAACTACTTATTAATTATGAAAAATAAAATGCTAGTTTGGAGTTCTACTAAAAAAACCCAGATACCTCTTGTTATTCATTCACATTTCAGGTTGCATCTCCCACAGACACAAGCAATTTTGACAGTTTCCCTGAAGACAATGATGAACCACCACCTGACGACAACTCAGGCTGGGACATAGACTTCTAATGTATTTCTCTTACCTGCTTCTGCCTTGCTGAAGACAGCTTTTTCTGAGACACAGCTGCCAGCAAACTTGAGGGAAAGAGAGAAGATTAGTG